>NC_133316.1:7536691-7544801 GCF_012295235.1 Primulina huaijiensis | reverse complement strand
AAAAAAAAAAAAAAAAAAAATTTCTAGTACTTTTAAAGCAATAAAAAGGGCAGACGTTTCAACAACCATAAAATAGGACGTTTCCACTCGATAAGTGAGAACCAGTTGGAAAGTCTTTTATGGACGGTTGTTCAGTGTACTCTACAAGGAGCACCTATCTGCATGCTCGGACATCACAATGTACCCTACCAATGTAACATGGTACTCACGTCGCAGATACTAGTATCAAACTCGAGCGACCTTTATCCTTCTTAGCGGCGGCTGAATCGACTAGGAACAGTTTAGAATATACAGTATTGCAAATATGAGTTTCATGATACTCATCATATGTGCATCTCATATTCTTTCTTCTATTTGTATATTCAAGGACTTTATCTATGAAACTAGTGTGGGTATACAGATAAAGATGTGGCAAAATAATTATTTCAAATATTATTAAAATAAAGATTGTTTGTACATAGAGTTTAAACATGAACCTTCGGCCAACACTTGGCTCGATGGGACCTACTCTAACAATCTCTGACTTGCACTAGAGCCAACTAACCACATGCTTCAAACCATCGATTCGGGATGATTCTTGAATAATGGTCCAGGTAAAGGCTTAGTTAGTGGATCAGCAACATTATCTGCGGAGCCGACTTTATCAATTGACACTTCTCCTAATTCCACAATCTCTCGGAAGATGTGGTACTTTCTCAATACATGTTTGGATTTCTGATGAGACCTTGGCTCCTTCGCCTGAGAAATGGCTCCCATTTTGTCACAAAACACCAGGACATGAGCAACTCCATTAAGAATGATGCCCAACTCTTGGAAAAAATTCCTTAACCAAACAGCCTCCTTTGCTGCTGCTAATGCAACAATGTATTCGACCTCAGTGGAAGAATGCACAGTACATTCTTGCTTGGAACTCTTCCAAGAGACAGCAGAACCTTTGAGCATGAATACGAACCCAGTGGTTGACTTGGAGTCATTGATATCGCTTTGGAAGCTAGAGTCGGTATAGCCATCCAATTTCATTTCTCCACGCCCATAGACCAAGAACAACTTATTGGTCCTTCTCAAATACTTGAGGATGTCTTTCACAGATTTCCAGCGTGGAAGACCAGGATTCGATTGATATCCACTCAATACAATTAATGCAAAAGCCACGTCAGTACGTGTAGATATCATCCCATATATGATACTACCAATTGCAGATGCATAAGGAATGCTTTTCATCGCCGCTATCTCTGCATCAGTCTTGGGAGATATGGACTTGGATAGGGACACACCATGACACATTGGTACATGTTGTTGGAAACTAAATTTTGGTGATTCGACGAACTAAACATTTATTAGATCGAATCAACTGATCGAAAAGACTGACGGTAACTGATCAAAAGATGCGAACGGATAGTTGCCCTGACTGAAATTAATGCGAAGATAATCAAGGGCAACTGAACCAGCTGAATTGAGTTACGCAGACAACTGATTGATCAGTTGCTACAAACAGTTGTAAGCCTATCAGCTATTGTTTTTCAGCTGATCTTTCAATTGAACATGTAAAGAACGAAGAAGTTCAATCGACAACAGTACAAAACAGACTACAACTATTAGTGGGAGTGCCTCATTTCAGAAAAAGGTGCAGTGTACGAATGTCAGAAGAATGTTGATGTTACAAACAACGGATAGAAGAGAATCAAATCGTATTAATTGTTACCGTTGAATAGAAGCCTATAAATTGCAGAGACGAAACAACAAAATATACGACTTACTTGCAATCACTCTGCTGAAATTATACCAAGATTCAAAGCTCACACTTATTGTATTTATTGATAGCAATCAGGCTATACTTCGAGCTTTCTAGCATAAATCTTTGTTGTTGTAATACTTGATCTTAAAGAGATCAGTTGTGCTGAATCTTTTTCTAGTTCAGTTGAATACTGATAATTTCAGTTGTAAACTAAGAGTTTCAGTTTGACAGTGTTAAGTCCAAGACTGAAGTGAGTCTTTGCAATTATTTGTATCGATCAAAACTTTTTAGTAAAAATCCTATCTTTGTGATAGAAGGGGTGACGTAAGAGTGTTTGAAATCTCCGAACATCCATAAAATATTTGTGTTCTTATTTCAGTTTATATTCTATCCTCCATTCAGTTTATTTCCGCACTTTACTTGTTAACTGATTGATATCGACTGACAAGATTCTCGAGTTTCAGTTTATCACTAAACTGACTCAATATTACAAAAAGCTGTGAAAATCGTTAAGTGTTTATTCAACCCCTCCCCCCTTTCTAAACACTCTTTCACCTCATAACCGATCCTATCAAGTGGTATCAGAGCGATTGAATCTTGTCCTTGAATATTTTTATGCACTAAACTGATTACCATGTCTTCATTCAACAAAATTCCTATGTTTTCCAGGAATGACTTCGATGATTGGAAAATCAGAATGCAGGCTCATCTAGCTGCACAAGACGAAGACATGTGGTACGTTATCACTGACGGACCCATGAAAATTCTAAAATCTAATACAGTTGTTGCCCTAACTGAAGGGGCACCATAACATATTGAAAAGCGTAGAGAGGACTGGACAACTGAAGACAAGAGGAAAGCCAATCTAGACAATGTGGCTAAGGACATCCTATACAAAACGCTGGATAAAGTCAGTTTCAGCAAAATCAAAATGTGCAAAACTGCTAAAGAAATATGGGAGAAGCTGATCCAGCTATGCGAAGGCAATGAGCAAACCAAGGAGAATAAACTTTCAGTTTCTGTTCAAAAATTTGATAATATCAAGATGAAAGTTGGTGAACCCATGCATGAATATGATGAAAGGATCAGTGGTATTGTGAACGAGCTGAATGCACTTGGAAAGGTGTATTCAAACAAAGAAGTGGCACTAAAAATGGTCAGAGGTCTTCCCAAAGAATGGGATGTCAAGACCATGGCAATGAGAGAATCAAAGGACCTTAACAAGGTCGAACTTTATGATTTGTTTGCTGATCTAAAGGCCTGCGAGTTTGAACTACAAACTGAAAATGGTCAGAGGTCTTCTACACCAGCTGCCACAACTGCCTTAAGTGCTGTCAAACCAGAATCAACTGGTTCAGTTGACAAATCTGCTGATCAGTAAAGTAATGACGCAATGTCATTGTTTGTCAAGAAGTTTGGAAGATTCATGAGAAGAAGTCAGGGAAACTTCCAAAGACAATACCAAAACAATCATTCTAAAGAAGAAACTAATGCTTACTACAACTGTGACAAAACTGGTTATTTCATTGCTGACTGTCTCAAGCCAAAGAAGGACAGTCGAGGCTCAACTGACAAAGGAAAGAAACCTAATGAGCACAATAGAAGATCAAGAGATGACAAGAAAGCTTACAGAAAGAAGCATGAGGTGCTTCTAGCTAAGTAAAGCAAGTCAAAATTGGCAGAATCTGACAGTGATTCAGAACCTGAAAGCTTGAGCAGCTCCAGTGACGATGATGAAGAAGTCAAGTGTCTGATATCAGATGACACAGAACTGGAGTCAACTAGTTAGCAGGTATTTGACTTTAGCTCAACTGATCTCACACGAGAAGAATTCATTTCCACACTTCACGACATGGTTAATGAGTATCACAAGCTTGCCTTATATTTTGAGAAGGCCAGAGCAAAGCAAACTGATCCCAAAGACAATAAAACTGAAACTGATGAATCATTTGATTTGTTGAGTCTTAAACGGGAGATTGCTGAGCTCAATGCTGAAAGAAGCAAGAATTAGTTAATGATTCAACAGTTGGTGCTTGAGAATTCAAAGCAAACTGAGCTGATTAAAGCATGGAATAAATCATCAGCTACGTTAACTGAAATGCAAAGTAAGCAAAAATAAGTTGATGATAAAACTAGCCTAAGGTTCAGCAGCCAAGATGAAGCATCCACCAGTGATACACAACCAAAGCTGAACATAAGCAAAGGGAAATATATTCACTTTGTAAAATCAGCAGTGGTACAAGAACAATTTGAGCCAAGTAAACCAGTGGTTCAACTTACTGTAAATGAGAACAAGGCAAGGAGGTATGGTATTGGGTATAGCCGCAAAACTCCAAATGTTTCACGAAGTTGGTCACCTAAAAGGTACAACAACAATTTTTCAAATGACTATTCCTATAACTATAACTCCAAGCTAGCTCAAAAAAGATATCGGCTGAACAACCAGTGAAAAAGGTTAAAGCTCATATTATCTCAGCTACACACTACACGTGAAGCACACAGAAGCCAGGAAATACCATTTGGAACACAATAACTGGAAAGTCAGTTAGACTTATCCAAGTCTGGGATTCTAAAGGACTAATCAGTTCAGGACCCAAATAGATGTGGGTACCAAAATTATATATTGTATGTGATTGCAGGTAACAGGTACACACAAAGGATCAATTTTGTATCTGGACAGTGGATGCTCACGACATATGACAGGGGATGCAAAACTACTATCCCAACTGATCAAATTTAATCGTCCAAACATCAGTTTTGGAGACAACTCCAAAGATAAAACTGTGGGTAAGAGTAAGCTTATCCATGGTAATTTCACTATCCAAGATGTTTTATTAGTTGAGAATTTGAAGTTTAACTTGGTAAGCATCAGTCAGTTATCCGACAACAACTTCTCAGTTCAGTTCGACAGACACACTTGTTCAGTTAGAGACTTAACTGATGAGGTCATACTAACTGGCAATCGTTGTGGAAACATGACTTACAAAGTCAGTTGGACTGAACAACCTTATGCACCAATCTGTCTTAAAGCTTCCAATTCTTCAAAGAACTGGTTATGGCATAAGAGGTTGAGCCATCTTAAGTTTAAGTCTATTGCCTATCTGAGTAAACACGATCTTGTAACTGGTTTGCCCAAAATAAATTTTTCAAAAGATAAAAAATTTTCTGCATGTCAGTTTGGTAAGCAAGTAAGATCTTCATTTAAAAACAAAGGTTCTAAATCATCTTCCCGATGCTTAGAACTGTTACATATGGATTTATTTTGTCCTATACCAGTAATGAGTTTAGTGGGAATGAAATAAACTTTGGTGGTCGTGGATGATTTTTCAAGATTTACTTGAGTTATTTTTCTCAAATCCAAAGACTAAACTGCTGCACAACTGATTAATATTTTCAAAAGACTATTAAATGAAAAATCAGTTTGAATTGATCGAATAAGGTCTAATCGAGGGACTGAATTCATCAATCAAAATATTTCACAATTTTTAGAAAATACAGGAATCAAGCATGATCTCTCAGCAGCAAGCACACCTCAGCAAAATGGTGTTGCTGAGAGAAGAAATCGGACCCTTAAGGAAGCTGTTAGAACAATGCTTGCTGATTCTGGTATTTCTCAAAAGTTTTGGGCAGAAGCAGTAATGTAACGTCCCAGATTCAACGACTGTCCTCGCTGTACCAATACGAGTCTTTCCAGCGTGCTTATGTCCTCTCTCACACGCACACCCTAGGAAACTACCCAGGAGGTCACCCATCCCAGAATTGTCCCAAGTACAGCACGCTTAACTTTGGAGTTCTTATGTGATGAGCTACCGAAAAGAAGATGCATCTTATTGGTATGAATAGTACATATCAAATCTTTTAAACCCTTTTCAACTGTAAAGTCCATTACATTGAACAGTTTCGGAATCCCCCTCCTTCCGGTGTAAGATCGGTTCATTCATGTTCCCTCTGCATAGAAGCCTGCTAGGAGCCGCTCATTGTCCGTGCAACCTCATGGCACAGGCGATCACCCCCCGCCCTCTTCGGCCCCGGGCCTCACAAGTAAACACTGCATGTTACACTCATAACAGATCAATGATTAATAAGAATCATTTGAAAACATCACATGAGATCTGGCATGGACGCAAAAGTGTGGTTTCATATTTAAAAATTGTAACGGCCCGTATTTTCGTATTCATAATTTTGCGGAATTATTAAAAATTTTGAATAAATAAACTTGCACCGTATAAAAACTTTCATAAAATAACCCAACGGTTTAACATAAACATAGCAGCGGAAATTGAATAATGTTTTAAACAATAAATTAAAATATATAAAAGTTATAACAAAAGTTTGAACATAAAACTGAATAACTAAACGTGAGGTCCTCGGGTTCGTACTACCGCCGATCCGAGCTAACTCACTGGTCCCCGCCCTCAGCCTCTGCATCATCAGTACCTACATCAATCAAGTCTAGTGAGTCTAAAGACTCAGCATGCATATATCGTGAATAACAAGTAAATATATCATAAAATCGCATGCAACGTAAAAATATCGTATCGTAAAGCGTAACGTGAAAATCGTATCATGAGTAATTATAAATACGTGCATATCTGAAAATCATATGTAAAAACTTTGCTCGATAGAGCTCTGTCATAACATATTATTTCGTAATTTTTTTTCTGTAGAGATAATGTTATACGCAAGTGGCCCATAACATAACATGCACGTCTGATCAGACTAAACCACAGTATACTGGGCGGTAGAGATCATCACAGCCCTTGGACTGGATATCCGTACCATACATAATCGTAAACCGGTCGTAAGTCACCGGGTGAAGCAATCTCATAAGCGTAAGGTGGCCACAAGACATATCGCATATATCTCAAAAATAAACATTTTCTATTTTTATGCACGTAATATAATTATTATCGTGTTTTAATTTACCAATTGAGTTGGATCGTTCCCAGGCTCGCTACGACCTAATTCTAACATGAGACACATGCAAATAATCTCAACTTGACCAACACTTCATAATCGTACTAAAAACGAGACAAATACGCCCAACAAACTTAGTATATAACCATGACTCCGTACCAACATCGAACCATCATTTAGTCATGATTAAAATACACCTACAATACTGGAAAACATAACCCTAGGGCTGTAATACACGAAAAATTTGAATGGAGGCCAAAAATCGTGAAACGCTCTTTCGAGAGTCACTTTTGCACATTGCACCGTAAATTCTCGTACGACCTCTAAACTTAACTAAATCACAAACGGCCAAAAACATGACCTTTCTAACTCATTGAGGTACTGTCCAATCCAAGGCCATAGGCTAAAAGCCAACCAAGAACTCGAAACATCCCTCTGAACCGAAGCTCAAAGCTGCTGTCCAGAAAATGCAGCAGCGGCTGCTGTGATTCCTTGGCTTCGTTTTCAAGGCTTTGGCCATTGGGGGCTTGAACCACCAACCAGAGCCTCTTACCAACATTCTAAGGAGTGGCTCAGACCATGGCTAAGGGCTAAAAGCCAACCACAATCCAAGCAACTACCCAAAACAATCCAAAGCTTCACCCGAGAACCCATATGATGTACCGTGGGGAGTGTTGCTTGTTCTTGCTGTCATGTATCATTCCTGTGGCCATATGATCGACCATGGCATGATCTTAATATCATGAGGTATTGTGTGAATGATAAACATAAAAATTGTACATTAATTAAATGTTTTATAATATAAATATATAGTTTTTGTTTTATTAAATGTTTAAATATTATATGTTTTTTAATAAATTGTATAAAATATAAGTTGTTGTGTAATTACAAGTTTTTACTATTTTTTACAGGTTCGATAAAACAAGAATAAACTTGGCGTTGCAAATGGGATTAAGATGATTCTTGGACGTGTAGAAAGTTGATTATAATATCTACAATATTGTTGACGAGCATGAGATAAAAATCCTCTCACAATTAGGATCAAATTAAGCAACAAATAAAGTTACCAAAGGAGTGACAGTTTTACCATACTCTAGTATTTTGACCATATCTCTCAAATTACTTGGTCAAATGGTTTGAAAAAAATACCACAACTAGACAACTCAATTATCCACATGTTTTTTTTTATGTGAAGAAGCAAATTCAAAGATGAAGATTTTCAAAAGTGATGTGTAATATAATATAATATCTTGGAACACCAATGAAGACTTATGTGTAAAAAAATAATATTTTATTTGTGGTTGTCTCCCCAAATTTAGCTATAAATAGGGGTGCATTGTAATGTATTGAGATATCCCTCATTCTATGAACAAACCTTTGAGTTCATAATATTTCTCTCTATATTTTTCCTTTATTTCTTCATTTAAATACAATTAGCATGTTAATTTCATATTCAAA
>NC_133316.1:7529290-7536647 GCF_012295235.1 Primulina huaijiensis | reverse complement strand
TTGGTACCATTTAAATGTTTGTTTGGTTTTACCAACCATTTAAAGTGGGAACCTTGATTTAGTGTTTACAAATATATATAGCACAATAAATACTTGACCACATTTATAAGTTTTGGTATATATTATATACTTATAAGATAATAATTTATAACATAATATAAATATGATTATTTAATATATTGGAACCATTTTATTAAGTGGATTACAATATTGTTCGTTAATGTTAACTTTATTAAAATACCAAGAGTGGATCCTTTAATCTCAACTACTTAAATTAAAATTGGAACAATTAAAATTTACCGATTAAAGATTCAAACAATTAAAATTAAAAAGAAACAAAAACAAAACAAAACAAAAAGACATTGTAGTGGACTTGTAATTACCTTAGCTTCCCTGTGGATACGATATCGGACTCACTGAATTATACTACTTGTGGACAACCTGCTCTTGGGAGTGCAACAATCAAAGTGACAACGAGTTTTTGGCGCCGTTGCCGGGGAAGTATAATTTAATTTCAAGTCTGTTTAATTTTCTTTATTTGAATTTTTATTGCTTTTGTGTGTTTTTAATTCTTTTGCATTTTCATTTGCATGAGCATTATTTGGTCACGTATACTTAGCGGTCGACTCATTCAAAATAACCCTTTACTTTCACAAAACATGGCGGAAGAACCCATTCAAGAAAATGAAGATGAAATTCAACTCAACATGATCATGATAGACGAAGAACACTTAGAGATCACATGAATCCTACACGTACTAGTGCACCTTCATGTCTAGTTTTTCCCCCTGATGCATCTCATTTCAATTTTAAGCCTGGTATTATCCAATTTTTACCCAACTTTCATGGCTTAGATTCTGAAAATCTATACATGCATTTACGAGAATTTGAAGAAGTGTGCAACACATATAATGATCTAAATTGTGGCATGAACACCATTCGACTTAAGCTTTTTCATTTTTCTTTAAAAGATAAAGCTAAAACTTGGCTACAAAATCTTAGATCGGGATCCATTCGAACTTGGGATGAATTGCAACAACAATTTTTGAAAAAGTTTTTTCCATCTCATAGAACAAATTCTTTCAAAAGGCAAATCATCACTTTCACTCAAAAACATGGATAAACTTTTTATCAGTGTTGGGATAGATATAAAGAATTGCTTAATCTTTGTCCACATCATGGTTTTGAAATTTGGAGAGTTGTTTCTCAATTTTATGAAGGCTTAACACCTAAAGATAGGCAAATGGTTGAATTTATGTGTAATGGAACATTTGAAGATAAAGATCCAAATGAGGCAATTGAGTATCTCGATTCATTAGCTGAAAATGCTCAAAATTGGGACACTATAGGTACAATCGAACCATCAAACAAGATTCAATCTCCTACATCTGGTGGAGGTATGTACACTCTCAAAGATGAACATGATCTTCAAGCTAGATTTACCTCTTTGGCAAGAAAAGTTGAGGCACTTGAATTGAAAAAGAATGGTCAATTAAAATCTGTTCAAGAAATTGCATGTCACATCTGTGATACAAGTGATCATTCTACAAAAGATTGTCCCACTTTGCCTTCTTTTAAAGAATGTCTCCATGAACAAGCCAATGTTTTAAACAATCTCAAAAGGCCAAATTTTGAACCATTTTCTCAAAGTTACAATCCAGGTTGGCGAAATCATCCAAATTTTAGTTGGAGGAATGATAATGCTGCACAATTTTCACAACCACATTTCCAAAATCAACAAAATTTTCAAAATTATGCACCTTATGTTCCTCCACCTAAAAGGAATTTGGAAGATATATTGAATTCTTTCATTGCAAAGCAAGAGTCTATCAATACTCAAACTGCTCAAACCATGACAGATTTGAAAGATACTCTTGCTAAATTTGCATCTGCACTTAATGTTCATGAAAAAGGTAAATTTCCTTCACAACCTCTGCCTAATCCCAAGGATCATCATTCACAAACTGGAACTTCTGGAACTCAACCGATGGATCAGGTAAAATCTGTTATTACCCTTCGAAGTGGTAAGGTTGTGGAAAAATCCATTCTTGAACCTTGTGAAGATGATGATAAATCAACTCCAAAGGGTAAGGAAGTGGAACCCATAACTTGCGAAGAGGAGGTTCAACAGATAGTGTCACCACCATTCCCTCATGCATTGAAAAATACAAAAAAATCAAATTTGAATTCTGATATATATGATATTTTTAAACAAGTAAAAGTTAATATTCCTTTATTAGATGCAATAAAACAGGTACCATCATATGCCAAATTTTTGAAAGACTTGTGCACTGTGAAAAGAAAATTGAATGTGAAAAAGAAAGCATTTTTAGCCGAACAAGTAAGTGCAATCATTCAAAATAATAATGCTTTGAAATACAAAGACCCTGGTTGTCCTACTATTTCTTGTATTATTGGAGAACGAAAGATTAAAAAAGCCTTGCTTGACCTTGGAGCTAGTGTGAATTTACTTCCATATTCAGTTTATCAAGAACTCAATCTAGGCGAGTTAAAACCTACTTCGGTAACACTTTTACTTGCTGATAGATCTGTTAAAGTGCCAAGAGGTATGGTAGAAGACGTGTTGGTCCAAGTTGATAACTTTGTATATCCTGTCGATTTCATAGTTTTAGATACACAACCTATCGAAGCTTGTAATGCAATTCCTGTAATTTTAGGTCGTCCATTTTTAGCAACTTCTAATGCTCTTATAAATTGCAGGAATGGAATAATGAAGTTGTCATTTGGTAACATGACCTTGGAGCTTAATGTGTTTAATCTTTGTAAGCAACCACATGACAAAGGAGATGAAAGTGAAGATGAAAATCTTATTGAAACTCTTGTGGAAGAAAACATTCAAGAAGGGAGTACTCGTGATCAATTAGATATTTGTTCAATTGAAACTGTTAAAGAAAATATTGAAATTGATCTTGATGATTTTATCAGGTATCACTCGTTACCAGGATCAGAGAAAGAATTTGATGCAAAATATGAGAACAAAGACGAACCACCCATATTGGAGTTAAAACCCTTGCCAGAAGAATTGAAGTATGCATTTCTTGGAGAAGATGAAACATATCCGGTGGTAATTTCTTCCAAACTAGCAAGTGATGAAGAAGGTAAATTAGTTGATATGCTTAAAAGACATAAAAATGCAATTGGTTGGACACTAAAAGATCTCAAGGGCATTAATCCACTAATTTGCACTCACAAAATTCACTTAGAAGAAAATGCAAAAACATCTCAACAACCACAAAGGAGATTAAATCCACACATGAAAGATGTTGTGAAAACTGAAGTTCTCAAACTACTTGATGTTGGGATTATCTACCCTATTTCTGATAGTAAGTGGGTAAGCCCAACACAAGTAGTTCCGAAAAAATCTGGCATCACAGTGATAAAAAATGAAAAAGGTGAATTGTTAACAAGTCGAGTCCCATCTAGTTGGCGGATGTGTATTGATTATAGAAAATTAAATGACGCCACTAGAAAAGATCATTTTCCATTACCATTTTTGGATCAAATTTTAGAAAGAGTAGCAGGTCATCCATACTACTGTTTTCTTGATGGATATTCAGGTTATTATCAAATTCCCATTGCACTCGAAGATCAAGATAAAACTACATTCACATGTCCTTTTGGAACATTTGCATTTAGAAGGATGCCATTTGGATTATGCAATGCCCCAACAACATTTCAAAGATGTATGCTAAGCATTTTTTGCGACATGGTTGAAAATTGTTTGGAAATTTTCATGGATGATTTAACTGTCTTTGGGAATACATTTGATAATTGTCTTGAAAATTTGGAAAAAGTTTTAAAAAGATGCGAGGAAAAAGGTCTTATTTTAAATTGGGAAAAATGTCATTACATGATTACTTCTGGAATTGTTTTGGGACATGTCGTGTCATCTCATGGAATTGAAGTTGATAAAGCAAAAGTTGATGTCATTGCCAATTTACCCCCTCCAAAAACCATTAAAGAAATTCGCTCATTTTTGGGACATGCTGGATTTTATAGGAGGTTTATAAAGGACTTTAGTTTAATCTCTAAACCCATTTGTAACCTCTTAACAAAAGACACTGCATTTGAGTGGACTCAAGAATGTCAAAATGCTTTTGATAAAATCATTCGACATTTAACATCAGCTCCTATCATGCAACCTCCTGATTGGTCTTTACCATTTGAAATCATGTGCGATGCGAGTGATTATGCAGTCGGTGCAGTATTGGGTCAAAGAAGAAACGGTAAGCCTTATGTGATATATTATGCAAGTAGAACTTTAAACAATGCTCAAATGAATTACTCCACAACTGAAAAAGAACTACTTGCTGTAATATTTGCATTAGATAAATTTCGTTCTTATTTGATTGGATCAACAACTATCGTGTTTACTGATCATTCCGCTATTAGATATTTGTTGACCAAACAGGATGCAAAGCCACGACTGATACGATGGATTTTGTTGCTCCAAGAATTTGACATTGTGATCAAAGATAAAAAAAAGAACCGAGAATGTCGTAGCTGATCATTTATCGAGACTAGTAACAGGATCATCTTGTGAACGACACCAATTAACGATAATTTTCCTGATCTTGTGAAATGACACCAATTAACGATAATTTTCCTGATGAACACCTATTTTCAGTTACTACTACACCTTGGTTTGCTAACATAGTAAATTTTCTTGTGACAGGAAAAATGCCACCGCAATGGAGTTCTCAAGATAAAAGAAAATTTTTGAATGAGGTAAAAAATTTTTATTGGGATGATCCGTATCTGTTCAAGTATTGTCCGGATCAAATTTTTCGACATTGCATACCCGACAATGAGGTAAGTAGTGTCATTAAATTTTGTCATTCAGAAGCATGCGGAGGACATTTTTCTTCAAAGAAAACAGCTGCAAAAATCTTGCAGTGTGGATTTTATTGGCCCACTTTGTTTAAAGACACCCACGAAATCTGCAAGATCTGTGAAAATTGTCAAAAATTGGGTGCGATTTCAAAAAGAAACATGATGCCTTTGAATCCTATTATTGAAATTGAAATCTTTGATTGTTGGGGAATAGATTTTATGGGACCTTTTCCACCGTCGTTTGGATACTTGTATATTTTAGTTGCAGTTGATTATGTTTCCAAATGGATAGAGGCAATTCCATGTCGAACAAATGATCATAAAATCGTCATCAAATTTTTAAAAGAAAATATTTTTAGTAGATTTGGAATTCCTCGAGCCATGATAAGTGATGGGGGAACTCACTTTGTTAATAAACCATTTGCTTCATTAATGAAAAAATATGGTATTACTCACAAAGTAACTACTCCTTATCATCCTCAAACAAATGGACAAGTTGAATTAGCTAATAGGGAGATAAAGCAAATTTTGGAAAAAACTGTTAACTCAAATAGAAAAGATTGGTCTCTGCGACTTAATGATGCACTTTGGGCATATCGAACAGCTTTTAAAACATCATTGAATATGTCTCCCTATAGGTTGGTTTATGGAAAACATTGTCATTTGCCTGTGGAATTGGAACATAAAGCTTATTGGTCGATCAAAACTTTAAATTCAAGCATGGATGATGCCAACAAATTGCGTAAATTGCAACTTAATGAACTTGATGAACTCAGAAATGACGCGTATGAGAATTGAAGGATTTATAAAGCAAAAATCAAATCATTTCATGATAAAACAATTCTTAGAAAATCTTTTGAGATTGGTAAAAAAGTTTTGCTTTATAATTCGCGACTTCACATATTCCCAGGAAAATTACGATCAAGATGGACAGGTCAATATGTTGTAAAACATGTGTATCCTTATGGAGCTGTGGACATTGAAAATCCTAAAAATGGTGATGTCTTTAAAGTAAATGGACAAAGGCTTAAACCATTTTTAGAAAATGAAATTTTTCAAGAAGAGTTTATTTCCCTTTCCGATCCTTGATTTTTTTTGTGTTGCATTTAATTTGGTTTGTTTTTATTTCAGGTTTCCTTAATCTTTTTATTTTCCCGGTTAAATGGCAGATAACGGTACTCTGTGACTCTCATAGTCGGTTTAATCAGTTTCCCATAATTGGTGATACAAAAATAAAAAAAAATCATTTCTTTTCTTTTCAAAATAGATGAAATTCTCTCAAAAATTTGTAAATATTTTCCCTCTGTTTCTGAAAATGTCCTAAGAAAAATTTATGCAGGAAGATGTGAAAGATTGAGATTGCTAATGCAAACAGAAATTCCAGAAGATATTCGCCTTGTAATAGAAGCTAAGGTCCGATCAGGAGGAGAAGTTCCACAATCATTGCTCATTCGGTATTTGCCTGGATTAGGAAAAAGCACTTATGCGAAAAAACGAAGGGCCAAAAGTTTAGGGGTTTGTCATAAGTGTGCAAGATGGACTTGTGACAAACGATGCAGATCTTTGGGATGTGTTTCCAATAACAGAGAAGATAAAATTGGTTTCATTAAGAATGGGCTGAGTAAGGAGCCTTTAGATAACATCTTATTGACTCTTGAGACGCATTCTAGTGGACATGTGCATATTGAACTTCTCCGTTTATGGAAACAATTCCAAGATGAGCGTCATAGTCTTGGGAATCCGACTAAAAAAGACCCTGTTTGCCAATTTATAAGAAAATTGGATGGGAAGCATATCCTCGACTCATAGAAGGCGTTGAAGCCGTTTCTGGACGTAAAACCAGAGGAAAATTGTGAGCCACAATCACACTACTGTTTACATGCATGTGTGTCATTATTGTTTTTACTGTTTATTCTGTTTACAACTGTGACCCATAGTTTTGTCCTGATAACATATTACCCCTATAAAATCTCTCATCTTTCTCTCTATTTTCGCAGGAAAAAAAAGAAGAAAGTAAAAAAAACATGGCTGGAACCTCTGCACAATCATTGAAAAATATTTGAGTATTTTGTGGGTCGAGTCCTGGAAAAAATGAAGTGTTTGTAGAAGTAGCAAATAATCTTGGAAAGATATTGGCTGAGAGAAAAATTCACTTGGTATATGGGGGAGGTAATATTGGGTTAATGAGATCTGTTTCAACATCTGCTCATTTTGGAGGTAGTCAGGTTTTGGGTATTATTCCTATAGCTTTAGCTGAAGGAAATATTACAGGTGTTACGATTGGTGAGGAATTAAAAGTTTCTTCTATGTATGAAAGAATCACAAAAATGATTGAAAATTCTGATGCTTTTATCGCACTACCAAGTGGTTTTGGTACAATAGAAGAAATTTTTCACACTGTTTCTTGGGCACAACTTAATATCCATAATAAACCTGTGGGCTTGTTGAATATCAATAATTATTATGACAGTTTGTTGACGTTTCTTGATAAAGCTGTGGAACA
>NC_133316.1:7506711-7529153 GCF_012295235.1 Primulina huaijiensis | reverse complement strand
TTTATTGTTTGTATCTTAGTAATTTTTGCAAAAATATCATACATTACATGTTTAAAAGGTTTAAATTAGAACATGAATTAATCANCTCTTTCATTATGTACTCTTTATTAATAGTTATTTTGACATTAGGGACAATGTCATATTCTGTTTGGGGGAAAACAAACTTATAAAAAAAATATTTAAAAAAAAATAAAAAAAACAAAAAATATATATTTAAAAAAAAATAAAAAAAAAAAAAGAAAAAAAAAAAAAAATATAAAAAAAAATAAAAAAAACAAAAAAAAATAAGTAAAAAAAAAAAAAAAGAAAAAAAAAACAATAAGAAATATGTTGAATATATATGTAATTTTTAAGTTATATGCTACTACCTATTTATCTCTCATAAAAAAAAAGAGAAAAAAAAAACAATAAGAAATATGTTGAAGAAATATGTAATTTTTAAGTTATATGCTACTACCTATTTATCTCTCATAAAAAAAATAAAGAAAGAGAGAAATTTAATGTACAAATTAAATAAATATGTGGTCAAGAAGCATAAACTTAGTCTGATTCCATGATGTTATGAAAAAAAAAGATCAGGAAAAAATATATAATAAGAACAACTAGATTTTGAATTAATAGATTTCCTATCTTTTGATTAGTTTGGCTCTTTTGTCTGTCTGCATTCTGTAAACTATTTTCCTGAGTATTTATCTGTATTCCAACTCCATGAGAGAAATCGTTCCCATAAATTGAAAAATTTATTAACCCGTGAGGATATGGAGTTGAGACTCTTACTAGGAATTTCTGAAGGCCATATACATTTAACTACCTGAAAATAAGCTTTGAATTGATCAGCTCAGATTATTTCATAAATTATAATTATGATGATCTTGATATAACTTTGACAGTTTTCAAATTTAATTTAAACACTTAGATATTTTTTATTACATTTCTATTTAAATTAATCAATATGTTTTGTATTGCTATTAACGCTTAAATTGCTAGGGACTAGCAATAAGCTGGTTGGGGGGTGTGATAAACATAAAAATTGTACATTAATTAAATGTTTTATAATATAAATATATAGTTTTTGTTTTATTAAATGTTTAAATATTATATGTTTTATAATAAATTGTATAAAATATAAGTTGTTGTGTAATTACAAGTTTTTACTATTTTTTACAGGTTCGATAAAACAAGAATAAACTTGGCGTTGCAAATGGGATTAAGATGATTCTTGGACCTGTAGAAAGTTGATTATAATATCTACAATATTGTTGACAAGCATGAGATAAAAATCCTCTCACAATTGGGATCAAATTAAGCAACAAATAAAGTTACCAAAGGAGTGGCAGTTTTACCATGCTCTAGTATTTTGACCATATCTCTCAAATTACTTGGTCAAATGGTTTGAAAAAAATACCACAACTAGACAACTCAATTATCCACATGTTTCTTTTTATGTGAAGAAGCAAATTCGGAGAAGAAGATTTTCAAAAGTGATGTGTAATATAATATAATATCTTGGAACACCAATGAAGACTTATGTGTAAAAAAATAATATTTTATTTGTGGTTGTCTCCCCAAATTTGGCTATAAATAGGGGTGCATTGTAATGTATTGAGATATCCCTCATTCTATGAACAAACCTTTGAGTTCATAATATTTCTCTCTATATTTTTCCTTTATTTCTTCATTTAAATACAATTAGCATGTTAATTTCATATTCAAAGTTTTACACTTTGAATAATGAATAGCTAACTTCCTAAAGTTGAGATGATAAGGTGAAACTCTTGGCATGATAATAAGGTTATTAAAAGGTAAGAATCTATGTTTTATATTATTTAATCATTATTTATTGTTTATGTTATATTTATTTCTTTAAGCATTTTTATACCCTACTTATAAGTGGGAGTTTTGATTTATTGTTGCTATATGTTACACTAAATTCTTGGAACCATTTAAATGTTAGTTTGGTATTACCAACCATTTAAAGTGGATGCCTTGATTTATTATATATAAATATATTATAATATTAAATTCTTGGAACCATTTAAATGTTAGTTTGGTTTTACCAACCATTTAACTTGGATTCCTTGATTTATTATATATGAATATATCATAGTATTAATTTATTGGTACCATTTAAATGTTTGTTTGGTTTTACCAACCATTTAAAGTGGGAACCTTGATTTAGTGTTTACAAATATATATAGCACAATAAATACTTGACCACATTTATAAGTTTTGGTATATATTATATATTTATAAGATAATAATTTATAACATAATATAAATATTATTATTGAATATATTGGAACCATTTTATTAAGTGGATTCCAATATTGTTCGTTAATGTTAACTTTATTAAAATACCAAGAGTGGATCTTTTAATCTCAACTACTTAAATTAAAAATTGGAACAATTAAAATTTACCCATTAAAGATTCAAACAATTAAAATTAATAAGTGACAAAAACAAAAACAAAACAAAAAGACATTGTAGTGGACTTGTAATTACCTTAGCTTCCCTGTGGATACGCTATCGGACTCACCGAATTATACTACTTGTGGACAACCTGCTCTTGGGAGTGCAACAATCAAAGTGACAACAGTGAACCATGGCTAAGGGATAGAAGCCAACCAAGATCCACCCAAACACCTAGGACAACACAAAGCTCAAACCGAGAACACAAGAAAATTCTGTACCATGCGATTGTTTGGATCGCTTGCTGTCAAATGAAGGATCCAATGGTTATGAGGTTAACCATGGTCCATGCTAGACATGCTAAGGTGTTGTATGAGTCATGGCTAAGGGCTAGAAGCCAACCACAACCCACCTAACACCCCAAAACCAAAACTCAACACACTCAACAATACCAGAATCTTAAAACCGAAAGGGCGCTGTTCTTTGTTTGTTTTAAAAATCGATGGGGACATGAACCAAGTCATTAAATGGGCATCTTGGTCACGTCCTAGACATGTCAAGGAGGGATTCTAACCATGGTTACAGGCCCAAAAGCCAACCAAGATTCGAACCTCCCTGTACAAACCGAAAACCAGATTTTTGAGACACAAAATGCACCATGGACGAGTTGCTGTCCATTCGTGTTTCTAGGGGGGGAAAGGGCTTTAAACAACAGACTAACACCTTCCAAGCACACCCTATATCATGTCTATAAGCAGCCTTGAGCCCCTGGAAATCGAGCCGACCCTGAAACCACAAAAAAATCAAAACCATGAGGTGAACAAGTGAAGAATCGAAAAATCTGCACAATGTTTTTCGAAAGTTCTTGATATGATTTCGGTTTTGTCATAGATCAAGCACATGTAATGGTTTAAAAATAGATATATAACTTGATTGAAGAGCAGAGAAATAATATAGACATGCCTTAAGTTGTTTTTAAAATAAACAACACAATACATCGGCAACGGAAATGAAGACACCTTGCTATTGTTGTTGTCTTGGCCAAGAATGGGAGCTGCCAAATCTCCTAATTTTCGTGCTAGGGAGAATGAAGAAGGTGGTGAAGGGTTGTGGTCAAATAAGGGGGTGGATGGGAGAGTAAATGATGCCAAGTTGGGGGGGGGGGAACATGCAGGATGAATGGGTGGCCTTTGTTTTCTTGTTGGGGGAGTTAAATGGTGTCAAGTTGGGATTGTGTGGAGTGGAGATGACCAAGACTTGTCTTCCCAAATTGGTATAGGATTTGTTTAAGTTTTGCTAAGTAGAATCCTATGTTAGATAAGCTTGATTAAAAGGTTAATTAAGCATAATCTTGATGAATTAAGAAGCCTACAATTAAATTGGTGATTAATTAATTAATGTAGACTTAAATCCACTTGATTTCATTAAAATAAATTATTTCTTAGCTTGGAATAAATTTAGGAATATTTTTGGATCATAAAATTCATCTCCGATTTCCTATCTCTGGTCCGGTCTGGCGTATATATCTAAAAAGCTAAAATTTGAAATACGCGATTTAAAAATCCTTAAAAATTACGTAAATGATCTAAATGCAATTAAATCAACAATTTTTTAAAATAATAACCATTTAAAATTAAATAATAAAAATTATGCACATATATACGCATATTGGTTTTTCGGATACTACAACACTCCCCCTTAAAAAAACATTTCGTCCTCGAAATTAGAACTCACCAAATAAATCTGGAAAGCGACTCCGCATCTCTGACTCTGACTCCCAAGTAGCATCCTCATCGGAATGATTAAGCCACTTGACCTTTACTGATTTGATCACCTTGTTCCGAAGCTTCTTCTCCTTACGGTCTAAGATCTGCACTGGTCTCTCTTCATAAGACAAGTTCAGAGAATGTTGCAACGGCTCAAAGTTCAACACATGAGAAGGGTTCGCTAAATACTTCCTCAACATCGACACATGGAACACATTGTGTACTCCAGCCAGATTCGGCGGAAGAGCAACACGATCTGCTAATGTCCCAACTCTGTCGAGGATCTCAAATGGTCTGATGAACCTCGGACTAAGCTTCCCCTTCTTTCCGAATCTCATGACACACTTCATCGGTGCTATCTTCACGAAAACATGGTCGCCAACGGCAAACTCTAGATCTCTCCTCCTCCGGTCGGCATAACTCTTCTGTCGACTCTGAGCAGTCCTCATCCTGTCACGGATTACGACTACTAGATCAGCAGTCTGCTGAATGATCTCTGGACCTAACTATGATCTCTCGCCTACTTCATCCCAATGAATAGGCGATCTACACTTCCTTCCGTACAATGCTTCATAAGGAGCCATACCTATAGACGACTGAAAGTTGTTGTTATAGGTAAACTCCACTAATGGCAACTTCGATTCCCAGCTCCCTGAGAAATCGATGACACAAGCACGGAGAAGACCTCCAAGATCTGAATAACTCTCTCTGATTGACCATCTGTCTGAGTGTGAAAAGCTGTGCTAAACAACAACTTCGTACCCATCGCTGAATGCATACTCTTCCAAAATGAGGAAGTGAATCTCGGATCTCTGTCAGAAACAATAGATACTGGGATACCGTGTAATCGGACTATCTCACGGATATATAAATCGGCATACTGAATCATGGAAAAAGTCGTCTTAATGGGCAAGAAATACGCTGACTTGGTAAGACAATCAACAATCACCCATATAGCATTCGAACCTCTAGCTGAATTCAGTAAACCAACCACGAAATCCATGTTAATGTTCTCCCACTTCCACTCGGGAATGGGAAGTGGCTTGAGTAAGCCGGCTGGTCTCTGATGTTCAGCTTTCACAAGATGACAAGTCAAACACTCGGATACAAATCTCCGGATCTCTCTCTTCATACCGGGCCACCAATATAACATCTGCAAATCTTTGTACATCTTTGTACTCCCAGGATGAATAGAGTACGGAGACATATGGGCCTCAACTAATATGTCTGTTCGAATAGAATCGCTGATAGAAACCCACATCCTGTCTCGATAACGAACAATGCCATCACTCACTGTGTACAAAACACTGCCCTTCGCTTCATCTCTCTGCCTCCACTTCGCCAACTGCTCATCAGATGACTGACCGCTGCGAATACGATCTAATAAAGAAGACTGAATTGTCAAGGTAGATAGACGGGGAACTCTACCTCGAGTATAAATCTCTAGATCAAACCTCTGAATCTCACTCTGAAGAGGTCTCTGAACTGTCAAATGAACCATCACTGCGACTTTCCAGCTCAAAGCATCCGCTACTACATTAGCTTTACCAGGATGGTAGCTAATGTCACAGTCATAATCCTTGACTAACTCCAACCAACGCCTCTGACGCATATTCAAATCTTTCTGCGTAAAGAAGTACTTGAGGCTCTTGTGGTTGGTAAAGTTCTGACACTTCTCTCCGTATAGATAATGCCTCCAAATCTTCAAGGCAAATACTACAGCAGCTAACTCAAGATCATGAGTAGGGTAGTTCTTCTCGTGGATCTTCAACTGACGAGAAGCATACGCTATTACTTTCCCATGCTGCATCAACACTGTGCCTAGACCGAGCTTCGAAGCATAGGTATACAATACAAAATCTCCGGGCCCAGAAGGCATGGACAAAATCGGCGTTGAAATAAGAGCTTGCTTCAAAGAATCGAAGCTCTTCTGACCCTCATCGCTCCACACGTACTTAGCATTCTTCTTAGTCAATGACGAGAGTGGAACTGCGATAGAGGAGAAACCCTGAATAAACTTTCGATAGTACCCTGCTAGACCAAGGAAACTACGGATCTCTGATGCACTCTGTGGCACCTCCCAATCTTTGACGGTCGCAACCTTCGTTGGGTCTACCTCAATGTCACTGATAGATATGATGTGGCCTAGGAACGCCACTTTCTCCAACCAGAACTCGCACTTGCTGAACTTAGCGAACAGCTTGTGCCTCTGCAACGTCTGCAATACTGCGGTCAGATGCCTGTTGTGATCCTCTTGACTCTTTGAGTAGACGAGAATGTCGTCTATGAATACAATAACGAACTGATCAAGATACGGCTGAAATGCACGATTCATGAGATCCATGAAGATCGCCGGCGCATTCGTCAAACCGAACGGTATCACAAGGAACTCGAAGTGCCCATAACGAGTCCTAAAAGCAGTCTTAAAAATATTGGCGTCTTTCACCCTCAACTTGTGATATCCGGATCGCAGATCTATCTTGGAGAATACTGAGGCTCCCTGCAATTGATCAAACAAATCCTCGATCCTCGGAAGTGGGTATTTATTCTTTACTGTAACCCTGTTCAACTCCTGGTAGTCAATGCAAAGCCTCATAGATCCGTCTTTCTTCTTCACGAATAAGACAGGTGCGCCTCATGGAGAGAAACTCGGGCGAATAAACTCTTTGTCAAGAAGCTCCTGAATCTGTTTCTTGAGCTCAACCATCTCTGACGGTGCTAATCTGTATGGCGCCTTAGAGATAGGCGCGGTACCTGGCATAAGATCGATCGAAAACTCTACCTCTCGAACCGGTGGTCTACCAGAGACGTCATCGGGAAAAACGTCTAAAAGTCCCTGACAACTGGGACATCTGCAACTGACTGGGTGGAGACCTCGGGAACAGATATAATGGTTGCAATAAATACTCGACAACCCCTATGCATGAGCTTCCTAGCCTGAATACAAGATATCATGATAGGCAAATTAAAATACCGGTCTGGCTCAAATAGGAACTGCTCCCCTCCAAGCGGTCGGACTAGAACAGATCTCCGCTGAAAATCAATAAGTACTCTGTTCTTGTGCAGCCAATCCATCCCAAGGATAATATCGAACTCTGGCATTGGCAGCACGATCAAATCCGCATAGACAAGATTTCCATGAAGCTCGAGGTCTATGTCTCGTACTACGCTAGTCGCTCCCATCTCCGCGCCAGATGGAATAACCACAGAATACGCCACATCCAATCCAAACGTCATGACCTTGATGGAATTCGCAAAGGTCTCAGATATGAATGAATGAGTGGCCCCTGAATCAATCAAGGCGTTCGTAGAAGCTCCGCCTATAAATATTCTTCCTGAAAGGTTGGAACATCTATCTAAATACAATAATTTACCAAAATTAATCCTATAGACATGCAAAGGTCAAAGTTATTCTAACTTAGATTCCCAAAACAACCCGAATAGAACATGCAATCTTATCACAATTTCTAAGTTCAAATCTTATAACCCAATAATTCAAAGCAGATAATCCCAAAATGCTGAATTAAATATGCTAAAATTTTCCCAAATAAAAACTTAAAGATTTAAGATACCTGTCAAGAGCATAGTCCCTGGGTTCGCCTCCGCTGCATGGAGTGCAAACACTCTGCCCTGAGTAGGCAATGTCCCCTGAGGACAATCCTTTAGCAAATGGCCTATACTGCCACACTTGAAACACTTCCAGAGCCATACATGCAAGTTCCGGTATGACGGCGTGTGCACCTGGCACAGACCGGGTACTCCTGCATCCTCGGGACCACATGTCCCTGCTGCTGCTGCCGCCGCCCTATGCTCCTCGATGGGCCATAGAAAGGCCTCTTATGCTACTGCTGCTGAGGAGGGCGGTGGGGCGCCTGAAATGGCCGCTTACCCTGGCGGTCATTCTCGATATCTCTCTGATCCTGCTGTGCAGTAAGAGCTCTAGAGACAGCGACCTCATATGTCGTAGGGCCAACAACCCTAACATCACGGCACAAGATCGGCCGCAATCCATCCATGAAGTGCCTAAGTCTGGCACCTTCGTCGTTCGTGATTAGGGGTACAAAGTGACAACCCCTCTCGAACTTACGGATAAACTCCGTAACAGTCATGTCACCCTGTCTCAGGGTCATAAACTCCCTGGTCAACCTCGAACGCATGACATCAGTAAAATACTTAGAGAAGAACACCTCTCTAAAGCGCTTCCAACTGATAGTAGCTAGATCCAGAGCTACAGATGCGCCCTCCCACCATAGACGGGCGTCTCCTCCAAAGAGATAGGTCGCACAGCGGACCCTGTCAACATCCTCCAGCTCCATAAATCTGAAAGTAACCTCTAGGGACTTAATCCATCCCTCAGCAACCATGGGATCAGACGTCCCAGTGAACTCCTTCGGGTTCATCCTCATGAACCGCTCACAAATAGCCTCGGGTCTAGGCGGCCTAGCCACCGCTGCAGCATTGTTCCCCGCGAACTGTGTGAAGAACTGAGTCATACCCACCATCATCTGGGCATGCATATCAGGTGGTGGAGGAGGTGGCGGTGGACCTCTATCCTCATAACGGTTCTGAGTCTCATCAGCCTCGCTTTCAGCACCCCTCGGGCGGTCAATAACTCGTCTAGGAGGCATACTGTACCATGTAAAATCCTTACGTAACCAACATGCAATATTTCTACTATTTTCTTGAAATTTAAATATATATTTGCAAAAACATAATCTTAACATAAAAATATTTTTCATGAGAACATGCTGATAAAATATTTCATGAGAACATGCTGGTAAACTTTCATGCTCAAAAAATGTAATACGTGAAATTAGGACTTACAGACTGAAGACGTGACTTCGTGAGCTTCTCGAGATCAGTAGTAAGTACAACCCTTTACAAGAAACATCGCTCTGATACCAACTGTAACGGCCCGTATTTTCGTATTCATAATTTTGCGGAATTATTAAAAATTTTCTCTTTAAATAAATAAACTTGCAACGTATAAAAACTTTCGTAAAATAACCCAACGGTTTAGCATAAACATAGCAGCGGAAACTGAATAATGTTTTAAACAATAAATTAAAATATATAAAAGTTATAACAAGAGTTTGAACATAAAACTGAATAACTAAATGTGAGGTCCTCGGGTTCGTACTACCGCCGATCCGAGCTAACTCACTGGTCCCCGCCCTCAGCCTCTGCATCATCAGTACCTACATCAATCAAGTCTAGTGAGTCTAAAGACCCAGCATGCATATATCGTGAAAATATCGTATCGTAAAGCGTAACGTGAAAATCGTATCATGAGTAATTATAAATACGTGCATATCTGAAAATCATATGTAAAAACTTTGCTCGATAGAGCTCTGTCATAACATATTATATCGTAATTTTTTTTTCTGTAGAGATAATGTTATACGCAAGTGGCCCATAACATAACATGCACGTCTGATCAGACTAAACCACAGTATACTGGGCGGTAGAGATCATCACAGCCCTTGGACTGGATATCCGTACCATACATAATCGTAAACCGGTCGTAAGTCACCGGGTGAAGCAATCCCATAAGCGTAAGGTGGCCACAAGACATATCGCATATATCTAAAAAATAAACATTTTCTAATTTTATGCACGTAATATAATTATTATCCTGTTTTAATTTACCAATTGAGTTGGATCGTTCCAAGGCTCGCTGCGACCTAATTCTAAAATGAGACACATGCAAATAATCTCAACTTGATCAACACTTCATAATCGTACTAAAAATGAGACAATTACGCCCAACAAACTTAGTATATAACCATGACTCCGTACCAACATCGAACCATCATTTAGTCATGATTAAAATACACCTAAAATACTGGAAAACATAACCCTAGGGCTGTAATACACGAAAAATGTGAATGGAGGTCAAAAATCGTGAAACGCTCTTTCGAGAGTTACTTTGGCACATAGCACCGTAAATTCGCGTACGACCTCTAAACTTAACCAAATCACAAACGGCCAAAAACATGACCTTTCTAACTCATTGAGGTACTGTCCAATCCAAGGCCATAGACTAAAAGCCAACCAAGAACTCGAAACAGCCCTCTGAACCGAAGCTCAAAGCTGCTGTCCAGAAAATGCAGCAGCGGCTGCTGTGATTCCTTGGCTTCGTTTTCAAGGCTTTGGACATTGGGGGCTTGAACCACCAACCAGAGCCTCTTACCAACATTCTAAGGATACCCAAAACAATCCAAAGCTTCACCCGAGAACACATATGCTATACCGCGGGGAGTGTTGCTTGTTCTTGCTGTCATGTATCATTCCAGTGGCCATATGATCGACCATGGAATTATCTAAATATCATGAGGTATTGTGTGAACCATGGCTAAGGGCTAGAAGCCAACCAAGATCCACCCAAACACCTAGGACAACACAAAGCTCAAACCGAGAACACAAGAAAATTCTATACCATGCGATTGTTTGGATCGCTTGCTGTCAAATAAAGGATCCAATGGTTACGAAGTTAACCATGGTCCATGCTAGACATGCTAAGGTGTTATATGAGTCATGGCTAAGGGCTAGAAGCCAACCACAACCCACCTAACAACCCAAAACAAAAACTCAACACACTCAACAATACCAGAATTTTAAAACCAAAGGGGCGCTGTTCTTTGTATGTTTTAAAAATCGATGGGGACATGAACCAAGCCATGAAAGGGCATCTTGGTCACGTCCTAGACATGTCAAGGAGGGATTCTAACCATGGTTACAGGCCCAAAAGCCAACCAAGATTCGAACCTCCCTGTACAAACCGAAAACCAGAATTTTGAGACACAAAATGCACCATGGACGAGTTGTTGTCCATTCGTGTTGCTAGGGGGGAAGGGCTTTAACCAATAGACTAACACCTTCCAAGCACACCCTATATCATGTCTATAAGCAGCCTTGAGCCCCTGGAAATCGAGCCAACCCTGAAACCACAAAAAACATCAATACCGTGAGGTGCACAAGTGAAGAATCGAAAAATCTGCACAATGTTTTTCGAAAGTTCTTGATATGATTTCGGTTTTGTCATAGATCAAGCACATGTAATGGTTTAAAAATAGATATATAACTTGATTGAAGAGCAAAGAAATAATATAGACATGCCTTAAGTTGTTTTTACAATAAACAACACAATAGGTCGGATCGGGAGACACGGCAACGGAAATGAAGACACCTTGCTATTGTTGTTGTATTGGCCAAGAATGGGAGCTGCAAAATCTCCTAATTTTTGTGCTAGGGAGAATGAAGAAGGTGGTGAAGGGTTGTGGTCAAATAAGGTGGTGCATGGGCGAGTAAATGATGCCAAGTTGGGAGGGGAACATGCATGATGAATGGGTGGCCTTTGTTTTCTTGTTGGGGGAGTTAAATGGTGTCAAGTTGGGATTGTGTGGAGTGGAGATGACCGAGACTTGTCTTCCCAAATTGGTGTAGGATTTGTTTAAGTTTTTCTAAGTAGAATCCTATGTTAGATAAGCTTGATTAAAAGGTTAATTAAGCATAATCTTGATGAATTAAGTAGCCTACAATTAAATTGGTGATTATTTAATTAAAGTAGACTTAAATCCACTTGATTTCATTAAAATAAATTATTTATTAGCTTGGAATAAATTTAGGAATATTTTTGGATCATAAAATTCATCTCCGATTTCCTATCTCCGGTCCAGTCTCGCGTATATATCTAAAACGCTAAAATTTGAAATACGCGATTTAAAAATACTTAAAAATTAAGTAAATGATTTAAATGCAATTAAATCAACAATTTCTTAAAATAATAACCATTTAAAATTAAATAATAAAAATTATGCACATATATACGCATATTGGTTTTTCGGATACTACAAAAATATTAGGCTGCAGATATTTTATTCTTGATAATGGTAAAAATCTTTTAAAAACCTTTGATGCTAAATTTGCAGAGGGAATATTTCTAGGTTATTCTTCAGTTAGTTTTGTCACTTTGATTGTTGCACTCCCAAGAGCAGGTTGTCCACAAGTAGTATAATTCGGTGAGTCCGATATCGTATCCACAGGGAAGCTAAGGTAATTACAAGTCCACTACAATGTCTTTTTGTTTTGTTTTTGTTTTTGTTTCTTTTTAATTTTAATTGTTTGAATCTTTAATGGGTAAATTTTAATTGTTCAAATTTTAATTTAAGTAGTTGAGATTAAAGGATCCACTCTTGGTATTTTAATAAAGTTAACATTAACGAACAATATTCTTAATAAAATGGTTCCAATATATTAAATAATCATATTTATATTATGTTATAAATTATTATCTTATAAGTATATAATATATACCAAAACTTATAAATGTGGTCAAGTATTTATTGTGCTATATATATTTGTAAACACTAAATCAAGGTTCCCACTTTAAATGGTTGGTAAAACCAAACAAACATTTAAATGGTACCAATAAATTAATACTATGATATATTCATATATAATAAATCAAGGAATCCAAGTTAAATGGTTGGTAAAACCAAACTAACATTTAAATGGTTCCAAGAATTTAGTGTAACATATAGCAACAATAAATCAAAACTCCCACTTATAAGTAGGGTATAAAAATGCTTAAAGAAATAAATATAACATAAACAATAAATAATGATTAAATAATATAAAACATAGATTCTTACCTTTTAATAACCTTATTATCATGCCAAGAGTTTCACCTTATCATCTCAACTTTAGGAAGTTAGCTATTCATTATTCAAAGTGTAAAACTTTGAATATGAAATTAACATGCTAATTGTATTTAAATGAAGAAATAAAGGAAAAATATAGAGAGAAATATTATGAACTCAAAGGTTTGTTCATAGAATGAGGGATATCTCAATACATTACAATGCACCCCTATTTATAGCCAAATTTGGGGAGACAACCACAAATAAAATATTATTTTTTTACACATAAGTCTTCATTGGTGTTCCAAGATATTATATTATATTACACATCACTTTTGAAAATCTTCTTCTCCGAATTTGCTTCTTCACATAAAAAGAAACATGTGGATAATTGAGTTGTCTAGTTGTGGTATTTTTTTCAAACCATTTGACCAAGTAATTTGAGAGATATGGTCAAAATACTAGAGCATGGTAAAACTGCCACTCCTTTGGTAACTTTATTTGTTGCTTAATTTGATCCCAATTGTGAGAGGATTTTTATCTCATGCTTGTCAACAATATTGTAGATATTATAATCAACTTTCTACAGGTCCAAGAATCATCTTAATCCCATTTGCAACGCCAAGTTTATTCTTGTTTTATCGAACCTGTAAAAAATAGTAAAAACTTGTAATTACACAACAACTTATATTTTATACAATTTATTATAAAACATATAATATTTAAACATTTAATAAAACAAAAACTATATATTTATATTATAAAACATTTAATTAATGTACAATTTTTATGTTTATCACACCTCCCAACCAGCTTATTGCTAGTCCCTAGCAATTTAAGCGTTAATAGCAATACAAAACATATTGATTAATTTAAATAGAAATGTAATCAAAACTATCTAAGTGTTTAAATTAAATTTGAAAACTGTCAAAGTTATATCAAGATCATCATAATTATAATTTATGAAATAATTTGAGATGATCAATTCAAAGCTTATTTCAGGTAGTTAAATGTACACGGCCTTCAGAAATTCCTAGTAAGAGTCTCAACTCCATATCCTCACAGGTTAATAAATGTTTCAATTTATGGCAACGATTTCTCTCATGGAGTTGGAATACAGATAAATGCTCAGAAAAATGGTTTACAGAATGCAGACAGACAAACGAGCCAAACTAATCAAAAGATAGAAAATCCATTGATTCAAAATCTAGTTGTTCTTATTATATATTTTTTCCTGATCTTTTTTTTTCATTACATCATGGAATCAGACTAAGTTTATGCTTCTTGACCACATATTTATTTAATTTGTACAATAAATTTCTCTCTTTCTTTTTTTTTTTTTTTTGAGTAGAGATAAATGGGTCGTAGCATATAACTTAAAAATTACATAGATCTTCAACATCTTTCTTTTTGTTTTTTTTTCTCTTTTTTTTTCTTCAGGAAATATCATTTTTTTTTCAAAATAAGAACTCAAGATCTAAACAATAGATAGTCTCTCTCATGATCAATAAAGGCTCGAAAGCTGTTTTCTCAGTCCTCTCCACTCACTCACAAAATATGTGTGAGTTTAAAATTTTAGGCACTCTTATAAGGTATATCTTGGGCCATATACTTTAATACCTGATTTTATCACAATGGTTAATCACTAAAAAAGATTTCATAAATCATATTTTTATATTGATCAGAATATTAAAATTGACATTTTTTCAAATAAAAATTTAAACATCCTTAAATAGATTAATACATGTTCTAATTTAAACCTTTCAAACATGTAATGTATGATATTTTTGCAAAAATTACTAAGATACAAACAATAAACATGGTTTTATTTTAAAATAATATATTTTTTTAAATATATATTTTTTTAAAAAAAATTTTGAAATTTTTTATTATTTTTTTTATAAATTTGTTCTCCCCCCAAACAGAATATGACATTATCTCTAATGTCAAAATAACTATTAATAAAGAGTACATAATGAAAGAGATATCACCTTGAATTTTATTGAAGATAACAAACTGAAACAAACGCAAACCAATCCACGACTTTTGAATCAATGATCCAACTTTCTTTTCTTACTGCTTGATTGCGACCAATTGATCTTTGCTATCATCGGATCAGGTTTATGAACAAAAGCTTCCAAATCATCAATTAATTGGTCGGCAGTCGAAGCAGAGATGAGCATCCTTCGTGAATTTTCTGAAATGAAATTCTGTTCCACAGCTTTATCAAGAAATGTCAACAAACTGTCATAATAATTATTGATATTCAACAAGCCCACAGGTTTATTATGGATATTAAGTTGTGCCCAAGAAACAGTGTGAAAAATTTCTTCTAATGTACCAAAACCACCTGGTAGTGCGATAAAAGCATCAGAATTTTCAATCATTTTTGTGATTCTTTCATACATAGAAGAAACTTTTAATTCCTCACCAATCGTAACACCTGTAATATTTCCTTCAGCTAAAGCTGTAGGAATAATACCCAAAACCTGACTACCTCCAAGATGAGCAGATGTTGAAACAGATCCCATTAACCCAATATTACCTCCCCCATATACCAAGTGAATTTTTCTCTCAGCCAATATCTTTCCAAGATTATTCGCTGCTTCTACAAACACTTCATTTTTTCCAGGACTCGACCCACAAAATACACAAATATTTTTCAATGATTGTGCAGAGGTTCCAGCCATGTTTTTTTACTTTCTTCTTTTTTTTTCTGCGAAAATAGAGAGAAAGATGAGAGATTTTATAGGGGTAATATGTTATCAGGACAAAACTATGGGTCACAGTTGTAAACAGAATAAACAGTAAAAACAATAATGACACACATGCATGTAAACAGTAGTGTGATTGTGGCTCACAATTTTCCTCTGGTTTTACGTCCAGAAACGGCTTCAACGCCTTCTATGAGTCGAGGATATGCTTCCCATCCAATTTTCTTATAAATTGGCAAACAGGGTCTTTTTTAGTCGGATTCCCAAGACTATGACGCTCATCTTGGAATTGTTTCCATAAACGGAGAAGTTCAATATGCACATGTCCACTAGAATGCGTCTCAAGAGTCAATAAGATGTTATCTAAAGACTCCTTACTCAGCCCATTCTTAATGAAACCAATTTTATCTTCTCTGTTATTGGAAACACATCCCAAAGATCTGCATCGTTTGTCACAAGTCCATCTTGCACACTTATGACAAACCCCTAAACTTTTGGCCCTTCGTTTTTTCGCATAAGTGCTTTTTCCTAATCCAGGCAAATACCGAATGAGCAATGATTGTGGAACTTCTCCTCCTAATCGGACCTTAGCTTCTATTACAAGACGAATATCTTCTGGAATTCCTTTTTGCATTAGCAATCTCAATCTTTCACACCTTCCTGCATAAATTTTTCTTAGAACATTTTCAGAAACAGAGGGAAAATATTTACAAATTTTTGAGAGAATTTCATCCATTTTGAAAAGAAAAGAAATGATTTTTTTTTTTTTTTGTATCAGCAATTATGGGAAACTGATTAAACCGACTATGAGAGTCACGGAGTACCGTTATCCGCCATTTAACCGGGAAAATAAAAAGATTAAGGAAACCTGAAATAAAAACAAACAAAATTAAATGCAACACAAAAAAAATCAAGGATCGGAAAGGGAAATAAACTCTTCTTGAAAAATTTCATTTTCTAAAAATGGTTTAAGCCTTTGTCCATTTACTTTAAAAACATCACCATTTTTAGGATTTTCAATATCCACAGCTCCATAAGTATACACATGCTTTACAACATATGGGCCTGTCCATCTTGATCGTAATTTTCCTGGGAATATGTGAAGTCGAGAATTATAAAGCAAAACTTTTTTACCAATCTCAAAAGATTTTCTAAGAATTGTTTTATCATGAAATGATTTGATTTTTGCTTTATAAATCCTTGAATTCTCATACGCGTCATTTCTGAGTTCATCAAGTTCATTAAGTTGCAATTTACGCAATTTGTTGGCATCATCCATGCTTGAATTTAAAGTTTTGATCGCCCAATAAGCTTTATGTTCCAATTCCACAGGCAAATGACAATGTTTTCCATAAACCAACCTATAGGGAGACATATTCAATGATGTTTTAAAAGCTGTTCGATATGCCCAAAGTGCATCATTAAGTCGCAGAGACCAATCTTTTCTATTTGAGTTAACAGTTTTTTCCAAAATTTGCTTTATCTCCCTATTAGCTAATTCAACTTGTCCATTTGTTTGAGGATGATAAGGAGTAGTTACTTTGTGAGTAATACCATATTTTTTCATTAATGAAGCAAATGGTTTATTAACAAAGTGAGTTCCCCCATCACTTATCATGGCTCGAGGAATTCCAAATCTACTAAAAATATTTTCTTTTAAAAATTTGATGACGATTTTATGATCATTTGTTCGACATGGAATTGCCTCTATCCATTTGGAAACATAATCAACTGCAACTAAAATATACAAGTATCCAAACGACGGTGGAAAAGGTCCCATAAAATCTATTCCCCAACAATCAAAGATTTCAATTTCAATAATAGGATTCAAAGGCATCATGTTTCTTTTTGAAATCGCACCCAATTTTTGACAATTTTCACAGATCTTGCAGATTTCGTGGGTGTCTTTAAACAAAGTGGGCCAATAAAATCCACACTGCAAGATTTTTGCAGCTGTTTTCTTTGAAGAAAAATGTCCTCCGCATGCTTCTGAATGACAAAATTTAATGACACTACTTACCTCATTGTCGGGTATGCAACGTCGAAAAATTTGATCCGGACAATACTTGAACAGATACGGATCATCCCAATAAAAGTTTTTTACCTCATTCAAAAATTTTCTTTTATCTTGAGAACTCCATTGCGGTGGCATTTTTCCTGTCACAAGAAAATTTACTATGTTAGCAAACCAAGGTGTAGTAGTAACTGAAAATAGATGTTCATCAGGAAAATTATCGTTAATTGGTGTCATTTCACAAGATGATCCTGTTACTAGTCTCGATAAATGATCGGCTACGACATTCTCGGTTCCTTTTTTATCTTTGATCACAATGTCAAATTCTTGGAGCAACAAAATCCATCGTATCAGTCGTGGCTTTGCATCCTGTTTGGTCAACAAATATCTAATAGCAGAATGATCAGTAAACACGATAGTTGTTGATCCAATCAAATAAGAACGAAATTTATCTAATGCAAATATTACAGCAAGTAGTTCTTTTTCAGTTGTGGAGTAATTCATTTGAGCATTGTTTAAAGTTCTACTTGCATAATATATCACATAAGGCTTACCGTTTCTTCTTTGACCCAATACTGCACCGACTGCATAATCACTCGCATCGCACATGATTTCAAATGGTAAAGACCAATCAGGAGGTTGCATGATAGGAGCTGATGTTAAATGTCGAATGATTTTATCAAAAGCATTTTGACATTCTTGAGTCCACTCAAATGCACTGTCTTTTGTTAAGAGGTTACAAATGGGTTTAGAGATTAAACTAAAGTCCTTTATAAACCTCCTATAAAATCCAGCATGTCCCAAAAATGAGCGAATTTCTTTAATGGTTTTTGGAGGGGGTAAATTGGCAATGACATCAACTTTTGCTTTATCAACTTCAATTCCATGAGATGACACGACATGTCCCAAAACAATTCCAGAAGTAATCATGTAATGACATTTTTCCCAATTTAAAATAAGACCTTTTTCCTCGCATCTTTTTAAAACTTTTTCCAAATTTTCAAGACAATTATCAAATGTATTCCCAAAGACAGTTAAATCATCCATGAAAATTTCCAAACAATTTTCAACCATGTCGCAAAAAATGCTTAGCATACATCTTTGAAATGTTGCTGGGGCATTGCATAATCCAAATGGCATCCTTCTAAATGCAAATGTTCCAAAAGGACATGTGAATGTAGTTTTATCTTGATCTTCGAGTGCAATGGGAATTTGATAATAACCTGAATATCCATCAAGAAAACAGTAGTATGGATGACCTGCTACTCTTTCTAAAATTTGATCCAAAAATGGTAATGGAAAATGATCTTTTCTAGTGGCGTCATTTAATTTTCTATAATCAATACACATCCGCCAACTAGATGGGACTCGACTTGTTAACAATTCACCTTTTTCATTTTTTATCACTGTGATGCCAGATTTTTTCGGAACTACTTGTGTTGGGCTTACCCACTTACTATCAGAAATAGGGTAGATAATCCCAACATCAAGTAGTTTGAGAACTTCAGTTTTCACAACATCTTTCATGTGTGGATTTAATCTCCTTTGTGGTTGTTGAGATGTTTTTGCATTTTCTTCTAAGTGAATTTTGTGAGTGCAAATTAGTGGATTAATGCCCTTGAGATCTTTTAGTGTCCAACCAATTGCATTTTTATGTCTTTTAAGCATATCAACTAATTTACCTTCTTCATCACTTGCTAGTTTGGAAGAAATTACCACCGGATATGTTTCATCTTCTCCAAGAAATGCATACTTCAATTCTTCTGGCAAGGGTTTTAACTCCAATATGGGTGGTTCGTCTTTGTTCTCATATTTTGCATCAAATTCTTTCTCTGATCCTGGTAACGAGTGATACCTGATAAAATCATCAAGATCAATTTCAATATTTTCTTTAACAGTTTCAATTGAACAAATATCTAATTGATCACGAGTACTCCCTTCTTGAATGTTTTCTTCCACAAGAGTTTCAATAAGATTTTCATCTTCACTTTCATCTCCTTTGTCATGTGGTTGCTTACAAAGATTAAACACATTAAGCTCCAAGGTCATGTTACCAAATGACAACTTCATTATTCCATTCCTGCAATTTATAAGAGCATTAGAAGTTGCTAAAAATGGACGACCTAAAATTATAGGAATTGCATTACAAGCTTCGATAGGTTGTGTATCTAAAACTATGAAATCGATAGGATATACAAAGTTATCAACTTGGACCAACACGTCTTCTACCATACCACTTGGCACTTTAACAGATCTATCAGCAAGTAAAAGTGTTACCGAAGTAGGTTTTAACTCGCCTAGATTGAGTTCTTGATAAACTGAATATGGAAGTAAATTCACACTAGCTCCAAGGTCAAGAAAGGCTTTTTTAATCTTTCGTTCTCCAATAATACAAGAAATATTAGGACAACCAGGGTATTTGTATTTCAAAGAATTATTATTTTGAATGATTGCACTTACTTGTTCGGCTAAAAATGCTTTCTTTTTCACATTCAATTTTCTTTTCACAGTGCACAAGTCTTTCAAAAATTTGGCATATGGTGGTACCTATTTTATTGCATCTAATAAAGGAATATTAACTTTTACTAGTTTAAAAATATCATATATATCAGAATTCAAATTTGATTTTTTTTATATTTTTCAATGCATGAGGGAATGGTGGTGACATTGTCTGTTGAACCTCCTCTTCGCAAGTTATGGGTTCCACTTCCTTACCATTTGGAGTTGATTTATCATCATCTTCACAAGGTTCAAGAATGGATTTTTCCACAACCTTTCCACTTCGAAGGGTAATAACAGATTTTACCTGATCCATTGGTTGAGTTCCAGAAGTAGCAGTTTGTGAATGATGATCCTTGGGATTAGGCAGAGGTTGTGAAGGAAATTTACTTTTTTCATGAACATTAAGTGGAGATGCAAATTTAGCAAGAGTATCTTTCAAATCTGTCGTGGTTTGAGCAGTTTGAGTATTGATAGACTCTTGCTTTGCAATGAAAGAATTCAATATATCTTCCAAATTCCTTTTAGGTGGAGGAACATAAGGTGCATAATTTTGAAAATTTTGTTGATTTTGGAAATGTGGTTGTGAAAATTGTGCAGCATTATCATTCTTCCAACTAAAATTTGGATGATTTCGCCAACCTGGATTGTAACTTTGAGAAAATGGTTCAAAATTTGGCCTTTTGAGATTGTTTAAAACATTGGGCTTGTTCATGGAGACATTCTTTAAGAGAAGGCAAAGTGGGACAATCTTTTGTAGAATGATCACTTGTATCAGAGATGTGACATGCAATTTCTTGAACAGATTTTAATTGACCATTCTTTTTCAATTCAAGTGCCTCAACTTTTCTTGCCAAAGAGGTAAATATAGCTTGAAGATCATGTTCATCTTTGAGAGTGTACATACCTCCACCAGATGTAGGAGATTGAATCTTGTTTGATGGTTCGATTGTACCTATAGTGTCCCAATTTTGAGCATTTTCAGCTAATGAATCGAGATACTCAATTGCCTCATTTGGATCTTTATCTTCAAATGTTCCATTACACATAAATTCAACCATTTGCCTATCTTTAGGTGTTAAGCCTTCATAAAATTGAGAAACAACTCTCCAAAATTCAAAACCATGATGTGGACAAAGATTAAGCAATTCTTTATATCTATCCCATCACTGATAAAAAGTTTCTCCTTGTTTTTGAGTGAAAGTGATGATTTGCCTTTTGAAAGAATTTGTTCTATGAGATGGAAAAAACTTTTTCAAAAATTGTTGTTGCAATTCATCCCAAGTTCGAATGGATCCCGATCTATGATTTTGTATCCAAGTTTTAGCTTTATCTTTTAAAGAAAAAGGAAAAATCTTAAGTCGAATGGTGTTCATGCTACAATTTAGATCATTATATGTGTTGCACACTTCTTCAAACTCTCGTAAATGCATGTATGGATTTTCAGAATCTAAGCCATGAAAATTGGGTAAAAGTTGGATAATATCAGGTTTAAAATGGAAATGAGATGCATCGGGGGGAAAAACTAGACATGAAGGTGCACTAGTACGTGTAGGATTCATGTGATCTCTAAGTGTTCTTCGTCTATTATGATCATGTTGAGATTGAATTTCATCTTCATTTTCTTGGATGGGTTCGTCTTCCATGTTTTGTAAAAATAAAGGGTTATTTCGAATGAGTCGACCACTAAGTGTACGTGACCAAATGCTCATGCAAAAAATAAAAACACACAAAAGCAATAAAAATTCAAATAAAGAAAAATAAACTATAAATAAAATTAAATAGAATTGAAATTAAATTATACTTCCCCGGCAACGGCGCCAAAAACTTGTTGTCACTTTAACTGTTGCACTCCCAAGAGCAGGTTGTCCACAAGTAGTATAATTCGGTGAGTCCGATATCGTATCCACAGGGAAGCTAAGGTAATTACAAGTCCACTACAATGTCTTTTTGTTTTGTTTTTGTTTTTGTTTCTTTTTAATTTTAATTGTTTGAATCTTTAATGGGTAAATTTTAATTGTTCAAATTTTAATTTAAGTAGTTGAGATTAAAGGATCCACTCTTGGTATTTTAATAAAGTTAACATTAACGAACAATATTGAAATCCACTTAATAAAATGGTTCCAATATATTAAATAATCATATTTATATTATGTTATAAATTATTATCTTATAAGTATATAATATATACCAAAACTTATAAATGTGGTCAAGTATTTATTGTGCTATATATATTTGTAAACACTAAATCAAGGTTCCCACTTTAAATGGTTGGTAAAACCAAACAAACATTTAAATGGTACCAATAAATTAATACTATGATATATTCATATATAATAAATCAAGGAATCCAAGTTAAATGGTTGGTAAAACCAAACTAACATTTAAATGGTTCCAA
>NC_133316.1:7495436-7506551 GCF_012295235.1 Primulina huaijiensis | reverse complement strand
TTTTTTTACACATAAGTCTTCATTGGTGTTCCAAGATATTATATTATATTACACATCACTTTTGAAAATCTTCTTCTCCGAATTTGCTTCTTCACATAAAAAGAAATATGTGGATAATTGAGTTTTCTAGTTGTTGTATTTTTTTCAAACCATTTGACCAAGTAATTTGAGAGATATGGTCAAAATACTAGAGCATGGTAAAACTGCCACTCCTTTGGTAACTTTATTTGTTGCTTAATTTGATCCCAATTGTGAGAGGATTTTTATCTCATGCTTGTCAACAATATTGTAGATATTATAATCAACTTTCTACAGGTCCAAGAATCATCTTAATCCCATTTGCAACGCCAAGTTTATTCTTGTTTTATCGAACCTGTAAAAAATAGTAAAAACTTGTAATTACACAACAACTTATATTTTATACAATTTATTATAAAACATATAATATTTAAATATTTAATAAAACAAAAACTATATAATGATATTATAAAACATTTAATTAATGTACAATTTTTATGTTTATCAGTTAGTAAGGCTTATAGAGTTTTTAACAAAAGCATTTTGAATGTCAAAGAGTCTATTCATGTTGTTTTTGATGAATCTGTGCTAATTGATAAGCCAATTGATCCAGTTGAGCTAGTTGAAGGCCTTATAGATATTAGTTTGGAGGATGATAATAAAGAAGAGAATCACATTATTCGAAACATCCTTCAAACATCAGAACCAGAAGTGCATCAACTGATAATTAGTTGGTGGAGCAAAATTAAAATATTCAGTTACCAACTGATACAGCACCAACTGAAACTGAAGAAAACATCCAGTTGTCAACTGAAGACAAAATGGACACAACAGTTGATGAGTACAGATGGAATAAATCACATCCACCAGAATAGGTGATAGGTAATCCATCTGATCCGGTAAGAACTCAGAATCAAATGCTTAATTTATTTATTCATTCAGCTTTTGTTTCACAATTGGAACCGAAGAAAATTGATGAAGCTCTTGCTGATCCTAACTGGATAAATGCTATGCAAGAAGAGCTAAATCAGTTTACCCATAACAATGCCTGGAACTTAGTTCCAAGACCAATGTCTAAAACTATTTTAGGTACAAAATGGGTATTCAGAAACAAACTAAACTAAGATGGTTCAGTTGTGCGCAACAAAGCAAAACTTGTAGCACAAGTATACAGGCAAGATGAAAGAATTGACTACGATGTAACTTATGCACCAGTTGCATGACTGGAAGCAATCAGAATATTCCTTACCTATGCATCATTAAAGAAATTTAAAGTCTATCAGATGGACGTGAAGAGTGCGTTTCTGACTGGTCAGTTGTAGGAAGAAGTTTATGTTGAACACCCACCAGGTTTTATCAATCATTCTTTTCCTGATCATGTGTATTATTTAAACAAAGCCTTATATGGTCTTAAACAAGCTCCAAGAGCTTGGTATGAAATTCTTTCAAAATTCCTAACTGATCACGATTTTACTGTTGGATCAGTTGACAAGACTCTGTTCAAATTTTCTATGAATGATCATATTTTACTTGTTCAAATTTATGTTGATGATATTATTTTTTGGTCAACTAACCCCTAACTATGCGAGAAATTTGCTAAGCTAATGTAGGAAAAATTTGAGAAGAGTATGATGGGTGAACTGAAATTTTTCCTCGGTCTGCAAGTAAAGCAACTAGAAACTGGTATTTTTATCAGTCAGACAAAATATACGAAGGAACTGCTGAAGAAATTTGACATGGAAACTTGTTCAGTTGCAAATATTCCTATGATTTCATCGATTAAACTAGACAAAGATGAAGGGGGAATATCAGTTGAGACGACACTTTATGGAGGTTTAATAGGTTCTTTATTGTACCTAAATGCTAGTCGTCCTGATATAGTATTTGCTGTTTGTATGTGTACTAGATTTCAGTCAGATATTAAGCAATTTCATTTTACTGTTGTCAAACACATTTTAAAATATCTTAAAGACACACAAAAAATGGGATTATGGTATTCTAAAGATTCTTCTTTCAATTTAATTGGATATTCAGATGCAGATTATGCAGGATGTAGGCTAGATCGAAAAAGCACCTGTGGATCTTGTCAGTTTCTAGGTGACCGACTGATCTCATGGTTCAGCAAGAAGCAAACATCCATAGCTACTTCAACAACTGAAGCAGAATATCTTGCTGCTGGAAGCTGCTGTGCCAACTGCTCTGTATTCAGCAACAACTGAAAAATTATGGAATCGATGCAAAAAAATCTCCAATATTTGTGATAATACCAGCACAATTGCGATCACTTACAATCTAGTTCTTCACTCAAGGACCAAGCACATTGATGTCAGGCATCATTCATTAGAGATCATGCTCTGAAGAAAGCAATCAGACTGGAATACGTGCCAGCTAAACTACAAGCTGCTGACATTTTTACCAAACCATTACCAGAGTCTAAGTTTTCCCACTTTCAAAATATACTTGGTTTAATTGACTTATCTTAATTATATCAGTTTGTTATTGTTATGTCAGTTGCTTGTCATTTTATCAGTTTTATTATTGCTATGTCAGTTGATTTTCCATTTTACTCAGTTAGTCTTTGATCAGTTATTACTCAATCAGTTAGTGAACTATTTGTCAACTGATGTCAGTTAATCTTGCAGATAAGAAAAGAGACAAAAATGAATCGTAATATCATTTATTTTGAATAAAATCGAAATCAAGTTACACGATTCATTTCCCTCTCTACGGCATGTTGCCAGATGGTTATCCAGTTCTTCAAATCATGGAAATTAAGTCTTCTGAAAGCATCTGAAGAGGAGATATTTTCAAGCATATTCCACTCCTTCCTCAGCATCACATGCATAAGAACTTGATCAGTGGCCAGCTCTGAAACATGGATGACTTCAAAACGCAGCATGTACTTTCTTGCAACAGCCCTCTGTCTATCAGTAGGAACCAATCCATTACAATGAACGTTTTGGATTTCGTGCACCTTGATCCAACAGAACATGACTCCTAACCAGACATTCTCTTCAATCCTTTCCTTCAGACTCTCAATTTGACGGAGTGTTGATGCAGAAACATGGACGTTGGAACTGCTTGAACTAGACATGTTTGCTGATTTGTTGTCATCTAATGTCTTCACTCTTATTTATAGTCATGCTGATATTAAAGAATAGAAGAAGACGAAGAGACTCTCGTCAACTGAAAGCTTTTGACTTATCCAGACTGAGTGTTTCTTACCCTTTATTTTATTTATATGCATTTACTGAGGGGGAATATCGAATATAAATAGTTAACTGAGAAGACAATAGTCAGTTAGTCTTTAACTGAACTGAATCAGCTCACAACTGATCACTCAGTTGCTGACCCAACTGATCTTCTCCCATAAGTTAACTGATTAATCGTTAAATATTCCATAATAAGTTATGTGAATGTTTGTGTGCGTATTAATTGCCGTCTTTCGTTGAATAGCATTTTAAAACGTGGACCCATGTGTACCACACACGTTTTTATCACACAACCACATGTTTTTATTCAAATTTTCATGGACTGACACGTGTCCCAAATTTGAACCGTTACACACATATGTACTACACCCCGCTCCATTTCAGTTTTTCTTTATGCTTACTTCAATTTACAGAGAAAATCTAAACTGAAAACTCTTTGCCGCAGAAATCTACTAATCAGAAATGGCAAAGCAAATGCAAGCTCATATTCTGAACGCGATGGCAATCGATTTTGCATCTATCTTGTCAGTTCTGATGAAGCAGTGAAGAACATATTCAAGAAATTGGAATCGACTGGAATCAAACAGTTCTTGGGATTATTTTCCCAGGAGATTTATCCTAAGGAGATTCAGGATCTTTACGCCAATGGTTTTATCTCTGCCGATGGCAATATCTCTACTTCTGTCGACAACCAGTTGCTCATCACTGATGAAAAATCTTCCAGCAATCTATTTCAACTGCCTACTGATGAGCTAGCTAATCTTTCTGAAGTTAAAGCCCCTGACATAGAATAGATGCAGACTCTTCTATCAGCAGACGGACGGAAAATCAAGGTTTTCGATCCGAAGAAAGAACTGAAGCTAGAAGTACAGTTCCTGGCTGATATAGTGGCCAAAGGACTATTGGCCAAGGCGGGGTCTTTTGCTGCTCTAATGCTGGAAAAATTTAAGGCCAAGACTGCTATAATGGATGAGAAAAGACAGAACTGGAGAAGCATCATCTTCAATATTCTGAAAAATTTGTTTCAGTCTTCCAAGAAATCCAAGGGATTTTCTGTTCAGCTGAGCTACTTGCTGAAATCAAAGGGGATGGTGACTGATGAGTCTGAAAGATCATCAAAGTTCAAGGTCTTCAATGCCAAGAACGTCCTACCACCAAAGACGAAGCTGGACATCAACCCTGAAAAATTTCTAAGAGTAAAGAAAGAAATCTGGATGCAGGAGGCTCAGAGAGCTAAGAAACCTTGACAGAAAAAGACAATCAAACGCAAATTGATTGTCAGCAAAACTGAATCTGAGGAGACTCCTTCACCGAAGATTCCCAAGCAGCCAAGGACGCAAAAAACCAAACCAGTAGCTGAATTTGTAACTGTTCCAATTGAGAGGCTGAGGCAATCAGCAGCTGAAGAGCCAGCTGCTCAACAAGAAAAGACTATCACCAAATCTTGTGATAAAGAAGAAATCTGCTGGAGTTCAGGATCCACTAATCTCTATCACTGACCCAAATTCTCTACCTTTTGCCAGACCAAAAGGGGTAGTAATAAGAGAAAACATTGATGCAAGTTCTTCAGGGCTGAACATCCCTCACGCTCTGACTAACACTAAGGGAAAGGGAAAGTTGACAGAAGAGCCCCGACCCACAAATGTGATTCAAACTCACATTGATCTTAGCTGGACCGAGATCAATAAATTTTCTGAGAATAAGCTGAAAGCTTATGATGAATGGGTGCGGTTCAGAACTGTCGTGTTTGCCAAGCAGTTACAGAAGAAGTCAGTCTTGAAGAAATTTATTAAACAGGAGAATATTGTTCTAAGTTGGTCAAAGCTACTACAATTTGTCAGGCTTCGCAATGGAAAAAATATTTCTGTGATCAAATCCGTGCCAAGAAGCTAAGTCAGATGATTCTTCAGCTCTGGCAAAACTATGATCCTACCAGTCCAACGTCTTTTAATGACAAGGCATTGTATGATCAGCTGGACTCGGATCTTATCTCTTTGTAGATGGCGATTAAACAGTGAGAACTGGACAAAAAACTGATTATTCTAATAGATTCTCATGATCGTTCAACAGAAGAAGAAGCTGAACCTTCAGGTCAACCACAAAAGCCATTCCAGGAACTAGTTGCTGAATCTTCTGAACAAGTAACTGCTCCCTCATCCAAGGATGCGCAACCAACTATCTCCTCAATCTACCACTGTAGAAACTGATAAACATAAAAATTGTACATTAATTAAATGTTTTATAATATAATTATATAGTTTTTCTTTTATTAAATGTTTAAATATTATATGTTTTATAATAAATTGTATAAAATATAAGTTTTTGTGTAATTACAAGTTTTTACTATTTTTTACAGGTTTGATAAAACAAGAATAAACTTGGCGTTGCAAATGGGATTAAGATGATTCTTGGACCTCTAGAAAGTTGATTATAATATCTACAATATTGTTGACAAGCATGAGATAAAAATCCTCTCACAATTGGGATCAAATTAAGCAACAAATAAAGTTACCAAAGGAGTGGCAGTTTTACCATGCTCTAGTATTTTGACCATATCTCTCAAATTACTTGGTCAAATGGTTTGAAAAAAATACCACAACTAAACAACTCTATTATCCACATGTTTTTTTTTATGTGAAGAAGCAAATTCGGAGAAGAAGATTTTCAAAAGTGATGTGTAATATAATATAATATCTTGGAACAACAATGAAGACTTATGTGTAAAAAAATAATATTTTATTTGTGGTTGTCTCCCCAAATTTGGCTAAAAGAGGGGTGCATTGTAATGTATTGAGATATCCCTCATTCTATGAAAAAACCTTTGAGTTCATCATATTTCTCTCTATATTTTTTCTTTATTTCTTCATTTAAATACAATTAGCATGTTAATTTCATATTCAAAGTTTTACACTTTGAATAATGAATAGCTAACTTCCTAAAGTTGAGATGATAAGGTGAAACTCTTGGCATCATAATAAGGTTATTAAAAGGTAAGAATCTATGTTTTATATTATTTAATCATTATTTATTGTTTATGTTATATTTATTTCTTTAAGCATTTTTATACCCTACTTATAAGTGGGAGTTTTGATTTATTGTTGCTATATGTTACACTAAATTCTTCGAACCATTTAAATGTTAGTTTGGTATTACCAACCATTTAAAATGGATACCTTGATTTATTATATATAAATATATTTTAATATTAAATTATTGGAACCATTTAAATGTTAGTTTGGTATTACCAACCATTTAAAATGGATACCTTGATTTATTATATATAAATATATTTTAATATTAAATTATTGGAACCATTTAAATGTTAGTTTGCTTTTACCAACCATTTAACTTGGATTCCTTGATTTATTATATACGAATATATCATAGTATTAATTTATTTGTACCATTTAAATGTTTGGTTGGTTTTAACAACCATTTAAAGTGGGAACCTTGATTTAGTGTTTACAAATATATATAGCACAATAAATGCTTGACCACATTTATAAGTTTTGGTATATATTATATACTTATAAGATAATAATTTATAAAATAATATAAATATGATTATTTAATATATTGAAACCATTTTATTAAGTGGATTTCAATATTGTTCGTTAATGTTAACTTTTTTAAAATACCAAGAGTGGATCCTTTATTCTCAACTACTTAAATTAAAATTTACCCATTAAAGATTCAAACAATTAAAATTAAAAAGAAACAAAAACAAAAACAAAACAAAAAGACATTGTAGTGGACTTGTATTACCTTAGCTTCCCTGTGGATACGATATCGGACTCACCGAATTATACTACTTGTGGACAACCTGCTCTTGGGAGTGCAACAATCAAAGTGACAACAAATTTTTGGCGCCGTTGCCGGGGAAGTATAATTTAATTTCAATTCTATTTAATTTTGTTTATAGTTTATTTTTCTTTATTTTAATTTTTATTGCTTTTGTGTGTTTTTATTTTTTGCATGAGCATTTGGTCACGTACACTTATTGGTCGACTCATTCGAAATAACCCTTTATTTTTACAAAACATGGCAGAAGAACCCATCCAAGAAAACGAAGATGAAATTCAATCTCAAAATGATCATGATAGACGAAAGAACACTTAGAGATCACATGAATCCTACACGTACTAGTGCACCTTCATGTCTAGTTTTCCCCCGGATGCATCTCATTTCCATTTTAAGCCTGGTATTATCCAACTTTTACCCAATTTTCATGGCTTAGATTCTGAAAATCCATACATGCATTTACGAGAGTTTGAAGAAGTGTGCAACACATATAATGATCTAAATTGTAGCATGAACACCATTCGACTTAAGCTTTTTCCTTTTTCTTTAAAAGATAAAGCTAAAACTTGGCTACAAAATCTTAGATCGGGATCCATTCGAACTTGGGATGTATTGCAACAACAATTTTTGAAAAAAAATTTTCCATCTCATAGAACAAATTCTTTCAAAAGGAAAATCATCATTTTCACTCAAAAACAAGGAGAAACTTTTTATCAGTGTTGGGATAGATATAAAGAATTGCTTAATCTTTGTCCACATCATGGTTTTGAAATTTAGTGAGTTGTTTCTCAATTTTATGAAGGCTTAACACCTAAAGATAGGCAAATAGTTGAATTTATGTGTAATGGAACATTTGAAGATAAAGATCCAAATGAGGCAATTGAGTATCTCGATTCATTAGCTGAAAATGCTCAAAATTGGGACACTATAGGTACAATCGAACCATCAAAGAAGATTCAATCTCCTACATCTGGTAGAGGTATGTACACTCTCAAAGATGAACATGATCTTCAAGCTATATTTACCTCTTTGGCTAGAAAAGTTGAGGCACTTGAATTGAAAAAGAATGGTCAATTAAATTCTGTTCAAGAAATTGCATGTCACATCTCTGATACAAGTGATCATTCTACAAAAGATTGTCCCACTTTGCCTTCTCTTAAAGAATGTCTCCATGAACAAGCCCAATGTTTTAAACAATCTCAAAAGGCCAAATTTTGAACCATTTTCTCAAAGTTACAATCCAGGTTGGCGAAATCATCCAAATTTTAGTTGGAAGAATGATAATGCTGCACAATTTTCACAACCACATTTCCAAAATCAACAAAATTTTCAAAATTATGCACCTTATGTTCCTCCACCTAAAAAGAATTTGGAAGATATATTGAATTCTTTCATTGCAAAGCAAGAGTCTATCAATACTCAAACTGCTCAAACCATGACATAATTGAAAGATACTCTAGCTAAATTTGCATCTGTACTTAATGTTCATGAAAAAGATAAATTTCCTTCACAACCTCTGCCTAATCCCAAGGATCATCATTCACAAACTGCAACTTCTGGAACTCAACCGATGGATCAGGTAAAATCTGTTATTACCCTTCGAAGTGGTAAGGTTGTGGAAAAATCCATTCTTGAACCTTGTGAAGATGATGATAAATCAACTCCAAAAGGTAAGGAAGTGGAACCCATAACTTGCGAAGAGGAGGTTCAACAGACAGTGTCACCACCATTCCCTCATGCATTGAAAAATACAAAAAAATCAAATTTGAATTATGATATATATGATATTTTTAAACAAGTAAAAGTTAATATTCCTTTATTAGATTCAATAAAACAAGTACCATAATATCCCAAATTTTTGAAAGACTTGTGCACTGTGAAAAGAAAATTGAATGTGAAAAAGAAAGCATTTTTAGCCGAACAAGTAAGTGCAATCATTCAAAATAATAATGCTTTGAAATACAAAGACCCTGGTTGTCCTACTATTTCTTGTATTATTGGAGAACGAAAGATCAAAAAAGTCTTGCTTGACCTTGGAGCTAGTGTGAATTTACTTCGTTATTCAGTTTATCAAGAACTCAATCTAGATGAGTTAAAACCTACTTCGGTAACACTTTTACTTGCTGATAGATCTGTTAAAGTGCCAAGAGGTATGGTAGAAGACGTGTTGGTACAAGTTGATAACTTTGTATATCCTGTCGATTTCATAGTTTTAGATACACAACCTATCGATGCTTGTAATGCAATTCCTGTAATTTTAGGTCGTCCATTTTTAGCAACTTCTAATGCTCTTATAAATTGCAGGAATGTAATAATGAAGTTGTCATTTGGTAACATGACCTTGGAGCTTAATGTGTCTAATCTTTGTAAGCAACCACATGACAAAAGAAATGAAAGTGAAGATGAAAATCTTATTGAAACTCTTGTGGAAGAAAACATTCAAGAAGGGAGTACTCGTGATAAATTAGATATTTGTTCAATGGAAACTGTGAAAGAAAAGATTGAAATTGATCTTGATGATTTTATCAGGTATAACTCGTTACCAAGATCAGAGAAAGAATTTAGTGCAAAATATGAGAACAAAGACGAACCACCCATATTGGAGTTAAAACCCTTGCCAGAGGAATTGAAGTATGCATTTCTTGGAGAAGATGAAACATATCCGGTGGTAATTTCTTCCAAACTAGCAAGTGATGAAGATGGTAAATTAGTTGATATGCTTAAAAGACATAAAAATGCAATTGGTTGGACACTAAATATTCTCAAGGGCATTAATCCACTAATTTGCACTCACAAAATTCACTTAGAAGAAAATGCAAAAACATCTCAACAACCACAAAGGAGATTAAATTCACACATGAAAGATGTGAAAACTGAAGTTCTCAAACTACTTGATGTTGGGATTATCTACCTTATTTCTGATAGTAAGTGAGTAAGCCAAACACAAGTAGTTCCGAAAAAATCTGGCATCACAGTGATAAAAAATGAAAAAGGTGAATTGTTAACAAGTCAAGTCCCATCTAGTTGGCGGATGTGTATTGATTATAGAAAATTAAATGACGCCACTAGAAAAGATCATTTTCCATTACCATTTTTGGATCAAATTTTAGAAAGAGTAGCAGGTCATCCATACTACTGTTTTCTTGATGGATATTCAGGTTATTATCAAATTCCCATTGCACTCGAAGATCAAGATAAAACTACATTCACATGTCCTTTTGGAACATTTGCATTTAGAAGGATGCCATTTGGATTATGCAATGCCCCAGCAACATTTCAAAGATGTATGCTAAGCATTTTTTGCGACATGGTTGAAAATTGTTTGGAAATTTTCATGGATGATTTAACTGTCTTTGGGAATACATTTGATAATTGTCTTGAAAATTTGGAAAAAGTTTTAAAAAAATGCGAGGAAAAAGGTCTTATTTTAAATTGGGAAAAATGTCATTACATGATTACTTCTGGAATTGTTTTGGGACATGTCGTGTCATCTCATGGAATTGAAGTTGATAAAGCAAAAGTTGATGTCATTGCCAATTTACCCCCTCCAAAAACCATTAAAGAAATTCGCTCATTTTTGGGACATGCTGGATTTTATAGGAGGTTTATAAATGACTTTAGTTTAATCTCTAAACCCATTTGTAATCTCTTAACAAAAGACAGTGCATTTGAGTGGACTCAAGAATGTCAAAATGCTTTTGATAAAATCATTCGACATTTAACATCAGCTCCTATCATGCAACCTCCTGATTGGTCTTTACCATTTGAAATCATGTGCGATGCGAGTAATTATGCAGTCGGTGCAGTATTGGGTCAAAGAAGAAATGATACGCCTTATGTGATATATTATGCAAGTAGAACTTTAAACAATGCTCAAATGAATTACTCCACACCTGAAAAAGAACTACTTGCTGTAATATTTGCATTAGATAAATTTCGTTCTTATTTGATTGGATCAACAACTATCGTGTTTACTGATCATTCTGCTATTAGATATTTGTTGATCAAACAGGATGCAAAGCCACGACTGATACGATGGATTTTGTTGCTCCAAGAATTTGACATTGTGATCAAAGATAAAAAA
>NC_133316.1:7476619-7495315 GCF_012295235.1 Primulina huaijiensis | reverse complement strand
TTTGTCATTCAGAAGCATGCGGATGACATTTTTCTTCAAAGAAAACAGCTGCAAAAATCTTGCAGTGTGGATTTTATTGGCCTACTTTGTTTAAAGACACCCACGAAATCTGCAAGATCTGTGAAAATTGTCAAAAATTGGGTGCGATTTCAAAAAGAAACATGATGCCTTTGAATCCTATTATTGAAATTGAAATCTTTGATTGTTGGGGAATAGATTTTATGGGACATTTTCCACCGTCGTTTGGATACTTGTATATTTTAGTTGCAGTTGATTATGTTTCCAAATGGATAGAGGCAATTCCATGTCGAACAAATGATCATAAAATCTTCATCAAATTTTTAAAAGAAAATATTTTTAGTAGATTTGGAATTCCTCGAGCCATGATAAGTGATGGGGGAACTCACTTTGTTAATAAACTATTTGCTTCATTAATGAAAAAATATGGTATTACTCACAAAGTAACTACTTCTTATCATCCTCAAACAAATGGACAAGTTGAATTAGCTAATAGGGAGATAAAGCAAATTTTGGAAAAAACTGTTAACTCAAATAGAAAATATTGGTCTCTGCGACTTAATGATGCAATTTGGGCATATCGAACAGCTTTTAAAACATCATTAAATATGTCTCCTTATAGGTTGGTTTATGGAAAAAATTGTCATTTGCCTGTGGAATTGGAACATAAAGCTTATTCGGCGATCAAAATTTTAAATTCAAGCATGGATGATGCCAACAAATTGCGTAAATTGCAACTTAATGAACTTGATGAACTCAGAAATGACGCGTATAGAATTCAAGGATTTATAAAGAAAAAATCAAATCATTTCATGATAAAACAATTCTTAGAAAATCTTTAGAGATTGGTAAAAAAGTTTTGCTTTATAATTCTCGACTTCACATATTCTTAGGAAAATTACGATCAAGATGGACATGACCATATGTTGTAAAGCATGTGTATACTTGTGGAGCTGTGGATATTGAAAATCCTAAAAATGGTGATGTTTTTAAAGTAAATGGACAAAGGCTTAAACCATTTTTAGAAAATGAAATTTTTCAAGAAAAGTTTATTTTCCTTTCCGATCCTTGATTTTTTTTGTGTTGCATTTAATTTTGTTTGTTTCTATTTTAGGTTTCCTTAATCTTTTTATTTTCCCTGTTAAATGGCGGATAACGGTACTCCTTGACTCTCATAGTCGGTTTAATCAGTTTCCCATAATTGCTGATACAAAAATTAAAAAAAAAATCATTTCTTTTCTTTTCAAAATGGATGAAATTCTCTCAAAATTTTTTAAATATTTTCTCTCTGTTTCCGAAAATGTTCTAAGAAAAATTTATGCAGGAAGGTGTGAAAGATTGAGATTGCTAATGCAAAAAGGAATTCAAGAAGATATTCGTCTTGTAATAGAAGCTAAGGTCCTATTAGGAGGAGAAGTTCCACAATCATTGCTCATTCGATATTTGCCTGGATTAGGAAAAAGCACTTATGCGAAAAAACAAAGGGCCAAAAGTTTAGGGGTTTGTCATAAGTGTGCAAGATGGACTTGTGACAAACGATGCAGATCTTTGGGATGTGTTTCCAATAACAGAGTAGATAAAATTGGTTTAATTAAGAATGGGCTGTGAAACGTCTGCCCTTTTTATTGCTTTAAAAGTACTAGAAAATTTTTTTTTTTCGGACAATAAACTAACACATGAAAATATTTTTATAAAATATTTTGCCCTCTTTAAAATAAACGTCAACCCACTAGCATTTAAAAATTCAAGTGAAATAGTCATAAAGCAATACCGTCTACTGTTTTGCCAAATCTAAAAGTAATAAGTTTGAAAAGGTATAGCTCATACTAAGCCTCTCAAAAACTCTCAAAAGCATAAATAAATAGTCTTAAAATCTTTAATTTAAATCATAAAGCATAATGCGGAAAATGAAGCGCCGATCCTCGGGTTGTGTGCACCTTCGGTCCAGTAGTATCACTCATCAAGACCTCCCTCAATACCACCTGCATCCATCACACCTAGTGAGTCTAAAGACTCAACACACCATAATCTTGATAACGAGTAGTATAATAATAAAATCACATGCAACAGTGAAAATACTTTTAAGTAAAATAACATTTCATGACATGCACAAACTTTAACATTATCCTCAACATGACATAAATCCTTTAATCATGATCATAAACATTTTCTTTTATCCTTAGTTGAATTCAGATTGTTAATTGTGACTATCCTCAATCCTCAAAAGTCGATGGATCCATCTACATGTAACCACAGTACTGGGCGGCGGGGGACACCAGCGACACTCTCACCGGTCAACTAGGCCCTGGCCAAGCATTATCGAATAGAAATACGATCGTCGGGGCTCCCTCTGGGGCCTTTTCCCATAAATGGGCTCCCTCTGGGGCCTTTTCCCCTCACGATATTCCCATTCTTACGTTAATACTCATATCCTCATATCCTCTGTTCGTAACAATGGAAACACGATCGTCGGGCTCCCACTGGGACCATCACCCTCACGATATTGCCATCATTAACGAACTAGTCACAATCATTTCACTTCCTTCAATGTTTTTCATTCACATCACTTTATAAAATCATTAATAACATTTACCTTTTTCCCTTTTTAAAACCAAGCATGCAACATGTATTTAAATGTCTTCTTTAAATCATAAAAATTTCTAAGACATTTAAAAATCATAATTAAATCATGAGCAATTCATAAACATTTTAAAATACCATATTTAACATGAAAACAGCATTTCGGGCACTGCCATGACATTTACTAATTTCCCAGTGTAAAAAGATCGTTTTACCCCTGGACTCGACATTTTACGTTTTCGAATTTTTTCTTTATTTCCTGACTCTAATATGTCCCAAATAATTATTTAAGCTTATATGAATTTTTTCATAATTTTATTTGGCTTAAAAGTTAGACTTTTTCAATTATCTTTTCTTAATTGTTTTAACGGTGTTTTAATCCCGAAAAATACCAAACTTTAATATAAAATTCCTAAACTCTAAATTTAGTCTTTTTATATTATTTTAGCCCTTATGGACAATGACTCGACCCCCGTGAGCCGTTTTCCATTTTTTTTTTTTTTTTAGAACCCTATTTGGCACCTAAACTTCGACCCCGAGCCATCTCTTAATTGTCACGAGTTACTCCCGAGCCATGTCGAACAAAAACTTGTCCAACATGCCAAAGTACCCTACTGGACTCTAATTTTGTCAAGATATCCAACCAAAACCAAAAAACGAAGCAGCCCAAGTAACACCTATTCTGGCCGAGAGTTGTGTGATGCATGAACTCTATGTGAGTTTCATCGAGTTCGGCCTCATCTGGCTGAAGAACATGAGAAGCATTAGGAAGATATTTCCATAACATAGACACATGAAATAATAATGTATTCCAGATAGAGACGGAGGAAGAGCGAGTCGATATGCACGATTACCGATCTTGTCAAGAATTTTGTGCTGACCGATATAACGTGGAGACAACTTTCCTTTCTTGCCAAATCTGACAACACCTCTGAAAGGATAAATCTTCAAAAATACTCTGTCTCCTTGCTCAAATTCTAAAGGACGGCGTCGAATATATGCATATTTGGTCTGTCTATCCTGAGCTGTCTTCATTCTCTGCTGAATCAGCTTTACTTTTTCAGTCATATCTCGAATCATGTCAGGCCCAAATTCAGGTACCTCTGAGATATCATCCCAGTAGTACAATGCTTCAAACGGAGCCATCTCTATACTCGTCTAATAGCTGTTATTGTATGAGAATTCACAAAGTGGTAAGGAATCTTGCCAACTAGTGCCACAATCTAGCACTACAGCTCTAAGCATATCTTCCAATGTCTGGATAGTTGTTTCTGATTGTCCGTCTATCTGAGGATGATATGCAGTACTCAGATGTAATTTCGTACCTCGAGCTTGTTGCAAACTGCGCCAAAATGACAAGTAAATTGAGGGTCACGATCTGATACAATGGACTTTGCCACACCATTAAATCTAACCACTTCTCTGACATACATTTCTACCATCTGATCGTGTCTGTACGTCATTCGGTATGGAATGAAACATGCGGGTTTGGTTAATCTGTCAATAACGACCCAAATCGCATCACAACCTCGTGAAGATCGTGGTAGCTTCGTAACAAAATCCATGGAAATGTGATCCCATTTTCATTCTGGAATAGATAAACTATGCAGTAGACCTCCTGGTTTCTTCTTTTTGGCTTTCACATGTTGGCAATTCAAACATCTGGACACAAAAGCTGTGATATCTGATTTCATCTGTTTCCACCAAAACTGTTTCTTCAGATCATTATACATCTTTCTGCCACCAGGATGAATACTAAAACGACTACAGTGTGCCTCTGTCAAAATCTGTTGTCTCAAGTTTGAAACATTTGGCACAACAAGATGATTATTCATATATAACATATTATCACAAACCTGATATTCTGATTGATGCCCTGATCAGACCATCGCAATCGAATTCTGAATATTCTGATTGACTTTCTGTGTTTCTTTGATTCTTAAAATCAGCTCTAGTTCAACGTGAATGGTGCAAAGTTCAGAGGTTTACAATCTGTCTCAAATATTAATCCAGAAAGACAACAATCTTTAACCAAATTCGAGACACCAATCATCGATAGAGATAAAGAACATACCTTTCGACTCAGTGCATCGGCTGCTGCATTTGATTTTCTTGGGTAATATTGATTTCACAATCAAAATCTTTCAGTAAATCAAGCCATGTACGTTGCCTCATATTCAGTTCTGACTGGGAAAATAGATATTTCAAACTCTTGTGATCAGGATAAATTTCAAACTTCTCACCATATAGATAGTGTCGCCAGATTTTCAATGCAAACACGATGGCAGCTAATTCAAGATGATGAATCGGGTAGCGAGTCTCATGTAGTTTTAATTGTCTCGATGCATAAACAATAACATGTCCTCACTGCATCAAAACACAACCAAGTCCCTTGTGAGAAGCATCACAATAAACAACAAAATCACCAGTACCTGACGGAATAGTCAACACCGGAGCACTGGTTAATATCTTTTTCACCTCTAGGAAACTGGATTCACACGCCTCTGACCAAACAAAAGGGGCATTCTTCTGGGTCAGCTGAGTAATCGGTTTAGCAATACTAGAGAAATATTTGATGAATCGATGATAATAGCCCGCTAAACCTATAAAATTGCGTATTTCTTGCACTGATGTCGGTCTAGGCTAATTGATCACAGCTTAAACTTTTCTAAGATCAACAGAAATACCATCTCTCGATATAATGTGTCCCAGAAATACAAATTGTTTCAGCCAAAACTCACATTTCGATAGCTTTGCATACAGTTTCTCAGCTCTCAGAGTTTTCAATACAATTCTCATATGCTCAGCATGATCAATCAGATTCTTCGAATAAATCAAAATATCGTCAATAAAGATAATCACAAATTCATCAAGATATTTCTGAAATATACGGTTCATCAAACCCATAAATATAGCTGGAGCATTCGCTAAACCAAACGGCATGACTATAAACTCATAGTGGCCATACCTGGTTCTGAAAGCCGTCTTCGATATATCAGAATCTCTGACTCTCAACTGATAATATCCAGATCTCAGATCGATCTTGGAATACATAAAAGAACCCTGAAACTGATCAAATAGGTCATCAATAAGAGATAATTTTATTTATTCTTTCTCTTAGCTTTGTTCAATTGCCGATAGTCAATGCAGAGTCTCATTGAACCGTCTTTCTTTCTAACAAACAGTACTGGAGCGCCTCAAGGAGAAACACTTGGTCTGATGTAACCCTTGGCTAGTAAATCCTCTAGCTGATCTTTCAATTCTTTCAGTTCAACTGGTGCCATTTTGTATGGAGCATTAGAAATAGGTACTGTACATGGTATCAGTTCAATGCTGAAGTCTAATTCTCGAATTGGTGGCAAACTCGGAATCTCATCTGGGAAGACGTCAGCAAACTCACATACCACTGGCAAATCAGCCAATGAAGGGCTCGACTTCAGTACATCTACTTATTACACAAAGAATCCCTCTGCTCCCTTCTGCAATAATCGAGTCATAGACAAAGCAGATACTAAAGGAATTCAAGCTCTGGAACCCTTACCGTAAAATTTCCATTCATCAGCCATCTCAGGCCTGAATCTTACAATTTTCTGAAAACAATCTACAGTCGCTCTGTACTTGGTCAGCATATCAATACCGAAAATGCAGTCAAAATCAGACAACCCGAGTACAATACAATCTAACTCTATCTCATTATAGTCATACTGCAGCATAAAAGGTCTAACAGAATTCAGTGATATAAGACCTCTCCCCAAAGGTGAAGAGACAGATGCTACAGCAGATAAATACTCAACAGGCATAACATGCATCAATGCAAATCGCTCAGAGATAAATGTATGGGATGTACCAGTATCTATCAACACATAAGTAGGATAACCACAAAGAGAACAGTTACCTGCAACCACATCATCAGGTGCTTCCTGGGCTTGTTCCTTGGTCAAGGCAAACACTTTGGCCTGCTGTCTCGGAGACTGGCTAACAGTCTGGCTTCCTCCTGGCCTCAGCTGTGACTGGGTAGGTGGTGGCTGGAAAGAGTGAATAGAAGATGGTCGTCTATCAGCCTGAGCCACTGATCCAGATTATCCTGCTTTCTAGGAGCGTTGAGAACCTCGTTGTGGACAGACTTTGGCAAAGTGTCCTGACTGTCAACAGATGTTGCAACTACCAAACACTCATCGGCATTGCTCTGTTAGATGTCTCTCTCCACATGTTCTGAAATAAACCCCTATATAATTCTGGCCAGAACTAGTCTGTCGTGAGCCACTGGAACTAGATGAGCTACTTCCAGACTTCTTAAACTGTTTCCCTCGGGCTTTCAAATTATCATTCTTCCCACTGCTGCTACTGCCACTATCAAATCTGGTAGGTCATTGGTGGAACTGGGCTGGAGGTTGTTGCTGTGTCAGCGTTTGAGCAACATACGAAGTTCCTCGCTGCTTGATCAAGCCTGCTTCAGCTCCCTTTCCTCGGTTCAAAGCATCAGCAAAATTATTTTGTCGTCATGTATTTACCAGTGTAAAAATATCAGGATTCAGCCCATTGATGAACTGATCAGCCACAACCTCATCATTATCAGCAATATGAGGAGCAAAACGTAGTAAGGTAGAAAATTTGGCCACGTATTCTTCAATATTCAAATGACCCTGTTTCATATTAGCAAACTCTGCATCCTTGTCCTTTTTGTACGATTTTGGGAAAAATCGTTGATAAAATTCGGTGTTAAAGATCCTCCAAGTAATCGTCGTTCCTCGATGCTCCAAAGCTCTCTTGGTTGTGAGCCACCAACTTTTTGCAACCTCATGTAATTGGTGCCCAATCAGTCTGACTCTACGCTTGTCTGTATAGTCAAGTGAATCAAACAACATCTCAATATCATCAAGCTAGATCTCGCAGTTAATAGACGTTTCAGTGCCTTTCAAAGTTGGCAGTTTGAATGACTGAAATCTCTTTAACAGTGTTTCCATGGGTGTCGCTGTAACATCCATCGGATTATTTGAAGTACTACCCTGTTCTGGGGCTCTTCGAGGAGGCATATCTGATTATTAAAATGGTTAGTAATCAAATCTAGCAAATTTGTCTCTGTCCTCCTCTGATCATCATACTTCTGATCAAGAATCTGTTTTGATTCATTCTCCAATAATACATGTTTCCAATCAAAACAGATAATCAGGTAAACATCTACTTTCTAAAGCAATAAAACATGCTTTCATACTAGCATATAATGTATACAAATCAACATTACACTAAATCGCATGCTAGTATCACAGAAGCAAGAAAGAAGCCTCAATGTACCCCGCTCACTCACTTCTATTTCAGTCTAAGGAACATACAGCTAAGGAACATACAGCTCTGATACCACCTGTTGTGGGGACTCGGACGCTAATTCATTTCTTCAATTCATCATTGGGATTAAATGGATCAATTAAATAAGCTAGGTTGAATATTTTTTTTAAATCCAGCACCTCATAAACAAGTGTCGAAATACTAAAACAAGTTATGCTCCATCTTATTCAATTTACAAGATCAAGTTCAATATCTACAACATGACCAAAGATGCAAAACTTGTTCAACATAAAGTCATAACAAACTAGTGTTTATCAACCACATATCAAGTGATGAACAACTAGATCTATATCTAAGCCCGGATAACCACTCTAATCTCGATCTTTCATTCTCTTTCGTCCCTGATCCTGTCCCACCTGTTGTCATGCACACATACAAACACAACAACAGCCGGATAACTCTGGTGAGAAATATATTTTCCAGTATAAACAATGTATACATGCATGTCATATAAGCATATACAAAAGCATAAAACATTTGTCAAACAACATGTATCATAGTCGAAGAACATAAATAGAGAAAAAGCTTTAAATCAAACTCTTGAACTCTTAATCTTTGACTCGACTCTTATCTAGGGATCCTAGTTTAAATAAGAACGTAACAAGTCTCCCACCTACTCTCCCATTCGAGGTGGTGGTACGTCCCTATTCCTAGATTTCGGCCCAGTATATCGAGTGTCTACAATAGGAGTCGATCTTTCTCCTAAGCGCAGCGATATAAACCAAACGTCCAGTGATTTGTCACCTCTACCAAAGACTCATCTAAACTGGCTACCTCATAATACATGCTTTTCTATAACTCAATAGACTAAGCATATAATCTCAAGAATTTCAAAACATATCAAAGCAATAACAATTTAGTATGTGATTTTGCGAACTCAAGTTATATCTTACTCGAGTTATCTTTCTCGGTTTAACATTGAATTATACCTTTCTTTTCTCGGTTTTTGGTTTGATGCAACGAATCTCAATCTTGCTTTGCTTGTTCCTCTATCGGTTTCGAAGTTGAATTCTCGAGTTCGAAGCCTTCAATACCAAATATCCCTTCGAAGCTCTTGACTGGAGAAGCACGGAATTATGCTCGGATCGAAAATCGGATGGCCGGATCTTGCACAATCAAAATCCTAAGATATGAAGAAGCTTGAGGATTTCCATGGAAGTCTCGATTCTTGGCTGCAAATTCTGAATGAAATGTAGGTTGATTACATGTTAATATGCATGGATAGACATGTGCCATTTTTTTTTCCTGCAATACTTCTCGCGCATATGCGAGCTCAAAACTCGCGCATGTGCGCGAGACTCTCTGTCTCGACGGTTGGAAATTCACCTGCTCGCTCATATGCGCGCCTCGTCTCGCACATGTGCGCGACATCTTCTGGACCAACTTTCACCTGCTCGCGCATATGCGCGCCTAATCTCGCGCATATGCGCGAGGTCTTCGACCTCCACACGTATTTCACACCTTCCCATGTTTTACTTGGAGCTAGTCCTTCCATGATCATATCAATTCGTCAATTAATAATCTCTTATTACAATGATATAATATCGGGCCTTACATGGACTGGGTGAGACAAAGCCATCTTCTCGATCTATCTCTATAGATCTGTATTCCCAATACAAAAGATGCTTCACCCAAGTCCTGCATCGAGAACTTACTCGCTAACCTTATTTTAGTTGATTGCAACATTCCTACATCATTCTCAATGAGTAGAATGTCATCAACATAAAGCACCAGGAATGTCACAGCACTCCCACTGACCTTCTTATACACACAGGGTTCCTCAGGATTCTTAGTGAAGCCAAAATCTTTGATTGTACTATCGAATCTAAAGTTCCAACTCCTAGATGCCTGCTTTAGACCATAAATAGATCTCTGAATTTTGCATACCATATGCTCACTTTTGATAGATGTAAATCCTTCAGGTTGGGACATGTAAATCTCTTCCTTAATATCCCCATTAAGAAAGGCTGTCTTGACATCCATCTGCCATATCTCATAGTCATACCATGCAGCTAGATGTCATATCTATTAGTCATACCATGCAGCTATGGCTAGCAATATCCTTATAGACTAAAACATTGCAACTGGAGAAAAGATTTCCTCAAAGTCAACTCCTTGTCTTTGAGTATATCCTTTTGCCACCAATCGCTCCTTGAAGATCAATACCTTCCCATCCGCCCCAATTTTCCTCTTGTAAATCCATTTACACCCTATGGGAACAGTTCCCTCAGGTGGAACCACAAGGTTCCACACTTGGTTCGAATGCATGGAATTCATCTTAGATTCCATTGCTTCAAGCAACTTGGATGATTCGACATCAGATAAAGCTTCTTTGAAGATCCTTGGACCACATCCATGGTTAGGCTCATCATGGCCCTCTTCAAGAAGCAGACCATACCTCATAGGTGGTCTCGAGACTCTCTCTGAGCTTCTATGAGCTTGTATCTCCTCTCTTGGCTCTTCGGGTGTGTGTTCTACAATTGTGGGTGTCTATCGAACCTCTTCGAGTTCTATCATCTCCTCTTTTCTATCAAATAGAAATTTTTTTTCCAAAAAGGTTGCATTCCTAGAAACAAAAACCTTTGTTTCTTGGGGATGATAGAAAAATTATCCAACTGAATTCCTTGGATATCCCACAAAGTAACATAAATGGATCGACTATCCAATTTATCTCACACTACCTGCTTCACATAAGCAGGGCACCCTCATATTCTAAGATAAGAATATTTGGGAGGCTTACCCATCCATATCTCATATGGGATCTTATCAACTACATTTGAATGTATATTGTTCAACAACAGTGCCGCTGTCTCAAGCGCATATCCCCAAAGGATGGCGGCAACTCCGTGACCATCATAGACCGAACCATGTTCATCAATGTCCGATTATGACGCTCCGAAACACCATTCAACTGCGGTGTAGTGGGCGGAGTCCACTGCGAGAGAATCTCATTTTCCCTAAGATACTCTTGGAACTCGGCACTCAAGTACTCACCACCTCGATCCGATCGAAGTGACTTGATGCTTCGTCCCAACTGTTTCTCCAGTTCACTTTTGTAAGGCCTGAAATTTTATCATTATAAATCGAGATTAATTAATTGATGACTTGACGTGATTATGGAAGGAAAAGACCGAGGGAGACACGAGAAAGCATGGAATTATGTGTGAGGACAGAAGGCCTTGCGCATATGCGCGGAGAGGAGGCGCGAGTAGCCATTACCGAGGCAGAAGAACTCACGCATATGAGCTGGGACGGGGCGCGCATATGCGCGAGCTGGTGAAAAACTTATGTGCCGAGACAGAGAGTCTCGCGCATATGCGCGGGTGTTGGACGTGCATATGCGCGAGCAGTGCAGAATGAAAAAAATAAAAACTTGCCACTTGTCTTGACATGCGTTTGAACATGTACACCAACTTCTCCATTTCCTTCAGAATGGTAGCAAGAACCGAGACAATCTTCCATGGAAATCCTCTAGTGTTGCATCTTTTAAAAATTTGATTGTGCAAAATCCGGCCGTCCGATTTTCAATCCGAGTTTAATTCTCTGTTCCTCTCGTCAAAGGCTTCAAAAGAGTGTAAGTTTGATACTTTTTCTTTATGATTCGAAATTTTGATACGGGAGAAATCAGAATTTGATTGAGCTTAAGTGTTCTTGTGCTTGTAGTGAATTTATAATAGAAACCGGATCGAGAACGGATACCGTATGCAATTGTTTATGATTTTCTATCATATGTGAATGAGATTATACAGATTTTGGGAGTTGTGGCTTATGTTTGTTATTGGTTATGAGATGTTATGAGTTATTGCTACATTGCTCTTGTTGTTTCAGTTGTCGGATATCTCGAACTTGTGTCGTTATGCCGTCGAAACGTAACTAGATTGAGTATTGTCTTGCCTTGAGTTGTATATTGATATTGTACATCTCGAAAATGTTATGCCAGATCGGTATGGACGGTGTCGAACTTGAAAACTCAACATCGAAATCGATAGAAGAACGAGCGAGGGTTCTAAGCTATTATACGTTGAAGAACGGAAGGTTATCGAGCAGAGGTGAGCTTGATTTCATCTAACCGAACGCCGAGAACAGGAAGGTATAAATCAATGTTAAACCGGGAGAGATAACTCGAGTAAGAGATAACTTGAGTTTCCCAAAAACCACATTCTTATTTGTTATCGTGTTGATATATTTGAATTCTTTGAACGTATATGCTTGTTCTATTGAGGTTATGGAAAAGCATGGACTAGACGATAGATATAGTAAATGAGTCTTTGGCAGAGGTGCCAAGTCACTAGACGTTTGGATTATATCGATGCGCTTAGGAGAAGATCGACTCTTAATGTAGAAACTCGATATAGTGGACCGAAGTCAGGGAATAGGAACGTACTGCCACCTCAAATGGGAGAGTAGATGGGAGACTTGTTACGTTCTTATTCGAACCGGGATCCCTAAACTAGATAAGATTCGAGCCAAAGAGTAAGAGTTAAAGAGTTTGAATTACAGATTGGTATCGATTTATGTTTTCATAGATTACGATGCTTTTGTAAATGTTATATGCTTTGTATAAGATTATATGACATTCATGTATACATTGTTTATACTGGGAAATATGTTTCTCACCGGAGTATCCGGCTGTTGTTGTGTTTGTATGTGTGCATGACAACAGGTAGGACAGGATTGGGGTCGAGAAGAGCGTGAACGAGTGAACTTAGAGTGGTGATCCGGGCTTGATTGGAAGAAAAAAAAATTGTTGTTTATCACTAGACATGTGATTGTGAGTAATAAACACTAGTTGTATGACTTTAGTTGAACTAGTTTTATATCTTGGATCTTGTTGTAGATATTGCACTTGATCTTGTACTTTGAATAAATTAGAGTATAACTTGTTGTAGTCTTTTCAACACTTGTGTATGCTGTGCTCGACTTTAAAAAAAAAATTCGACCTAGATTATGTAATTGATCCACTTAATCCCAATGACGATTGAAAAGAATGAATTAGCGTCCGGGTTCCCACAACAGGTGGTATCAGAGCTGTAGGTCCCTTAGACTTGAATAGAAGCGAGTGAGCGGGGTAGATTGAGTCTTCTTTCTTGCTTCTAGAGTGCTAGCATATGATGTATAGTAATGTTGATTTGCATACTTTATGTGCTAGTATGAAAGAATGTTTTATTGCTTTAGAAAATACATGTTTACCTAATTATATGATTTAATTGGAAATGTGTACTATTGGAGAATGAATCAGAACCGATTCTTGATCAGAGGTATGATGATCAGAAGAGGACCGAGACAGACTTGTTAGATTTGATTACTAACCATTTTGATAATCAGATATGCCTCCTCGAAGAGCCCTAGAACAGGGTAGTACCTCCAATAATCCGATGGATGTTACAGCGACACCCATGGAAAGACTATTTAAGAGATTTCAGTCAGTCAAACCTCCGACTTTGAAAGGCACTGAGAATTCTATCGACTGCGAGAGCTGGCTTGATGATATTGAGATGTTGTTTGATTCGCTTGAGCTGGCTTGATGATATTGATTAAACTGATCAGGCACCAGTTACACGAGGTTGCGAAGAGTTGGTGGCTCACAACAAAGAGAGCTTTGGAACAGTGAGGTACCATGATTACGTGGAAGATCTTCAAAGATGAATTCTATCAACGATTTTTCCCAGTATCGTACCGAAAGGACAAGGGTGCAGAGTTTGCCAACCTGAAACAGGGTAATTTAAACACTGAAGAATATGTGGCCAAATTCTCTACCTTGCTCCGTTTTGCTCCTCATGTGGCCGAGAATGATGAAGCTGTAGCTGATCAGTTCATCAATGGATTGAATCCTAATATTTTTACACTGGTGAATACAGGGCGACCAAATAATTTTGATGATGCCTTGAACAGAGCAAAGGGAGCTGAAGCAGGCTTGATCAAACAGCGAGGAACTGCGTATGTTGCTAAGACACAGATACAGCAACAACCTCCAGCTCAGTTCCTGCAACCTCTTCCCAGGTTTGATAGTGGTGGTAGCAGCAGTGGGAGGAAGCATAATCTGAAAGCCAGAGGGAAACAGTTTAAGAAGTCTGGAAGTAGCTCATCTAGCTCCAGTGGTTCAAGACAGACCGGTTCTGGCCAGAGTTATACAGGGGTCTATTGCAGAACATGTGGAGGAAGACATCCTACCGAGCAATGCCAAGGAGTGCTTGGTAGTTGCAACATCTGTCGACAGGCGGGACACTTTGCCAGAGTCTGTCCACAAAAAGGTGCTCAAAGATCCCAGGGAGCAGAATCATCTGGATCTGTGGCTCACGCTGATAGGCGATCATCTGCGGTTCACTCTTTCCAGCCACCATCTACCCAGTCACAGCCAAGGCCAGGAGGAAGCCAGATTGTTAGCCAACCTCCGAGACAGCAGGCAAGAGTGTTTGCATTGATCGAGGAACAGGCCCAGGAAGCACCTGATGATGTGGTTGTAGGTAACTGTTCTCTTTGTGGTTATCCTGCTTATGTGTTGATAGATACGGGTGCATCCCATACTTTTATCTCTGAACGATTTGCATTGATGCATGCTTTGCCTGTTGAGTAGTTATCTACTGTAGTATCTGTCTCTTCACCTTTGGGGAGAGGTCTTATATCAGTGAATTCTGTTAGACACTGTATGCTGCAGTATGATGGTAATGAGATAGAGTTAGATTGTATTGTACTCGGTTTGTCAGATTTTGACTTCATTGTCGGTATTGATATGCTGACCAAGTACAGAGCTACCGTAGATTTTTTTCAGAAAATTGTAAGATTCAGACCTAAAATGGCTGGTGAATGGAAATTTTACTGTAAGGGTTCCAGAGCTCGAATTCCTTTAGTTTCTGCAGTGTTTATGACTCGATTATTACAGATAGGAGCAGAGGGATTCCTTGTGTATTCAGTAGATGTACTCAAATTGAGCCCTTCATTGGCAGATTTGCCAGTGGTATGTGAGTTTGCTGACGTCTTTCCAGATGAAATTCCTGGTTTGCCTCCAGTTCGAGAGATAGATTTCAGCATTGAACTGATACCAGGTACAGTACCTATTTCTAAAAATCCATACAGAATGGCACCAGTTGAACCGAATTGATTGAAAGAACAGTTAGAGGATTTACTAGCCAAAGGTTATATCAGACCGAGTGTTTCTCCTTGGGGTGCTCCAGTACTGTTTGTTAGAAAGAAATACGGTTCAAAGAGACTCTACATTGATTATCGGCAATTGAACAAGGCGGCGGTAAAGAATAAATATCCTTTGTCTCGAATTGATGATCTATTTGATAAGTTGCAGGGTTTTTCTGTATATTCCAAGATCGATCTGAGATATGGATATATCATGTGAGAGTCAGAGATTCTGATATCCCGAAAACCGCTTTCAGAATCAGGTATGGACACTATGAGTTTATAGTCATGCCTTTTGGTTTAACGAATGCTCCAGCTGTATTTATGGGTTTGATAAACCGTATATTTCAGCAGTATCTTGATGATTTCGTGATTATCTTTATTGACGATATTATGATTTATTCAAAGAATCTGATGGATCATGCTGAGCATTTGAGAATTGTATTGAAAACTCTGAGAGCTGAGAAATTGTATGCAAAGCTATCGAAATGTGAGTTTTGGCTGAAACAAATTGTATTTCTGGGGCACATTGTATCGAGAGATGGTATTTCTGTTGATCCTAGCAAAGTTGAGGCTGTAATCAATTGGCCTAGACCGACATCAGTGCCAGAGATACGCAGTTTTATTGGTTTAGCGGGCTATTATCGTCGATTCATCCAAGATTTCTCCAGTATTGCTAAGCCGATTACTCAGCTAACCCAAAAGAATGCTCCTTTTGTTTGGTCATAGGCGTGTGAATCCAGTTTTTTGGAGTTGAAGAAGAGATTAACCAGTGCTCAGGTTTTGACTATTCCATCAGGTACTGGTGATTTTGTTGTTTATTGTGATGCTTCTCACAGGGGACTAGGTGCTACTACTTAAATTATAATTCACGCAAGTGTAGGTTGTCTGCAAGTAATATATTTCGTAAGTACGAGATCGATCCACAGAGAAGTTATTTTAAGTTTAAATTTATTAATTTATAGATTACCAAATGCAAGAACGAAGTTTACAAATTATAAATTTTGTCAAGGCTCGAGGATTTATTTTTGGTTTATGCAATATTGTTTAACTATGTAAATATATAACTGCATAAAATAAATGTTAAATTAAATCATTATATTTTATATATGGTACCTATGATTATGTATATAACTATGTAAATATATAACTGCATAAAATAAATGTTAAATTAAATCATTATATTTCATTTAGAACAACCGTCAGAGCCACGCTATTGCCTAAATGAAATATATGATTTAATAAGTTAGTTGCGGGAAAGTAAAAGTTAGATACGGAAAGTAAAAGTTAGTTGCGATAAAGTAAATGTTAGATGCGGAAAGTAAAAGTTAGTTGCTATAAACTAAATGTTAGATTGTTAGATATCATAATATTTCATTTAGAACAACCGGCAGAGCCACACTATCGTCTAAATGAAATATATGATATATATATATATATGTATGTATGTATGTATGTATGTATAATATAACAATAATAATTGATGAAATATTTATTGTATCAAAATTAAACAACAAATCAAGATAACCACTTCAATGGTATCAGCATTTGATATAAATTGATAACAACAAATAATTCAATTTTATATCTACAATAAAAAGAAATTAGCAAAATGAAATGAAATAAAGAAAGAATATATAAAATATAAACAATCTTACTTCACCAAGAATTCATCCTCTTCACCTTGACATAACAGATTTAGCTTTCCATGAACTTACTTTTGATCAACACTAAAACATCACTCATAATTTGGAAAATGAAAAATATATTGGAACTTAGAACTTTTATACACACTCACACTATATTTTACAATGAGATAGAATGATTCTCAAGCTAGCACAAGGCCTCTATTTATAGGCCAAATGAGAGAAAGGGTCAAAAATTCTATTAATGCAATGTAGTTGTAATAGTAGTCTTTGTTTCCTCCAACTTCAATTCCATGTCCCTTCTTTCAATGCTTTGTTCCACGACTTTAATCACCGAATTTGACTCTGCTCCAAACAGCAAACATGTGGGGAATTGTCTTTAGATGAATTTGGCCACTTGGTTCACCTCCTTTGGTTAAATATTGAAATAGTTATGATTTTTTTACTATATGCTGGTCATGGTGAAAGTAAATTTGTCCTCCTTTTGATATTTTCACAATTTGATCATCTTAACCAACTTTTTAAGCAATCATGTCTTCTGCAAAGTTGTAGATAATTTTTCAAGGATTCCAAACATGTTTGAATCACTTCCATTTGAGTTCTCTAGCTTGAGTTATCATTATTTTACTAATACGTAGAAAACCTGAAAATAAAAAAAATTTAGTAAGACATTTAAATATAAACACACAATACTAAAATAACATAATTTTATAATTTTAATGAAACTTAAATTTTAAAATATAGGTTTTAACATATAATAAATTATTAATTTTAAGTTTCATCACACCCCCACACTATCTTATTACTAGTCCCTTAGTAATAAAATTTATCCGAAAATCACAACCTAGATTCTTTATTTCTTTTATATATTCAAATATACAAACATATTGTTTTTAAAAACAAACTCATATACCGATTTATATATATATATATATTTTTAATTTCTAAATTTTTTTATGATAATATAGTCAAAAAGATAATTCACACCACCCACCATAACATGTATAATATCGAGAACTTGTTTTGTAAACACCTCAACTCCATATTCTTTCAGGTCAAAATATTTAATGGATAGCTGATTTACACTCATGGAGTTGGAATGAATATTAATTCTCATTGAAAAAGGCTAAATAGTAAGCAGACAATTAAATAAACTAATATTGAAAATAAAATAGGAAAATTTACAAGGAATAAAATCCCCCTTTTTTTCTCTTTTTTTTACTTTTTTTTCTTTTTCTTTTTTTATTAACGTGACTGCAAAGTTTTACAATGACATAAATTTTTTTTTTATCCAAACATTCTACCATAAATATCTAGATATATAAACATTTATATAACGGATATATTCGACTACCTTTGAAACTTATCCAACACAAACAAATTATTTTTTTTTAGAACATATTAATTGATGGATTTTTTTTTAGAACACATTTATAGTACATCAATTAAATCTAAAAAAAACAATTACAATGAACAAAGAACTTTGCAGTCCGTTATTTATCTTCTATTTTTTTATTTTTATTTTTTTATAATTAATATTTTTTATAGGGGAGTTATATTCTTGTAATTAACCATTTTTTTAATAATCAATAAAAGTTTATTAATTGTTTTCTCATTTCTCACCACTTACTCACAAAATATGTGTGAGTATATATTATAGTTTAACAAAAAGAATTCTTTCAATTATACATGTTAACAACCATACAAACCATATCTTTTAACTATATTATCATAAAAAGTTTAGAAATTATTTTATTTGAAAACACACACAATAAATATATAAATAAACACTTTATTATACATTTTATATTAATTGATCAAAAATAAATATATATATAAATTGGTATATGAAAAACTAATTTTTCTTGTAATCTGTAATTTGAATATAATGAATATTAAAATCTAGTGTATTGTGATTTTCCAATAATTATTAACTAATGCGTCTCAGGTGCATTTTACTGACACCTTACTCGTCATTGAA
>NC_133316.1:7469599-7471687 GCF_012295235.1 Primulina huaijiensis | reverse complement strand
AGAGCAAAGGGAGCAGAAGCTGGTCTGATGAGACAGAGAGGAGCTTCATATGTTGCCCCAGCACCGAGACCACAGCAACCCCCTCCCAGATTTGAGAGTGGTAGCAGCAGTGGTGGAAAGAAGGACTATTTGAAAGCCAGAGGAAGACAGTTTAAGAAGTCTGGCAGCAGTTCTTCCAGTTCCAGTGGCTCGAGACAGACTGGTCAGAGCCAAAGTTATACAGGACCTTATTGCAGCACGTGTGGAGGGAGACATTCCACAGAGCAGTGCCGAGGAGTGTTTGGCAGTTGCCGTATTTGCGGACAGCAGGGACATTTTGCTAGAGTATGTCCCCAGAAAGGTTCTCAGGGATCCCAGGGAGCAGAGTCATCTTGATCAGTGGCTCAGACAGGGAGACGACCCTCAGCTGTTCATTCTTTCCAGCCAGCACTATCTACCCAGTCACAGAAGAGGCCAGGAGGAAGCCAGACAATGAGCCAGCCTCCTAGACAGCAGGCCAGGTTGTTCGCTTTGACTGAGGAGCAGGCACAGGACGCACCTGATGACGTTGTTGCAGGTAACTGTTTTATTTCTGGTTATCCTGCATATGTATTGATTGATACTGGTACATCGCATACATTTATTTCTGAGAGGTTTGCATTGATGCATGCATTGCCTGTTGAGTCTCTATCTACTGTAGTATCTGTTTCTTCTCCTTTGGGGAAAGGTTTGATATCTGTTACTTCGGTTAGATCTTGTGTGCTACAGTATAACGGACATGAGATTGAGCTAGACTGTATTGTACTTGGGTTGTCTGATTTTGACTGTATTATCGGTATTGATATGCTGACCAAGTACAGAGCTACAGTTGATTGTTTCCACAAGATTGTACGATTCAGACCTGAGATAGCTGAGGAATGGAAATTTTACGGTAAGGGTTCTCGAGCCCGAATTCCTTTGATATCTGCTATGAATATGACTCGATTATTGCAGAAAGGAGCGGATGGATTCCTTGTCTATTCAGTTGATTTACTGAAATCGAGTCCATCATTGGCGGATTTGCCAGTGGTTTGCGAGTTTGCTGATGTCTTCCCAGATGAGATTCCTGGTTTGCCTCCGATTCGAGAGGTAGACTTCAGCATTGAGTTGATGCCAGGTACAGTTCCGATTTCCAGAGCTCCGTACAGAATGGCACCGATTGAGTTGAAAGAGTTGAAAGAACAGTTGGAGGACTTACTGGCCAAGGGTTACATCAGACCGAGTGTATCTCCTTGGGGTACTCCAGTATTATTTGTGAGGAAGAAAGACGGTTCTATGAGACTTTGCATTGACTATCGACAACTGAACAAGGCTACGGTAAAGAATAAATATCCTTTGCCTCGTATTGATGATTTATTTGATCAGTTGCAGGGTTCTTCTGTTTATTCCAAGATCGATCTGAGGTCTGGATACCATCAGTTGAGAGTCAGAGATTCTAATATCTCGAAGACAGCGTTCAGAACCAGGTATGGACATTATGAGTTTATTGTCATGCCGTTTGGTTTGACGAATGCTCCAGCTGTTTTTATGGGTCTGATGAACCGTGTATTTCAGAAGTATCTCGGTGATTTCGTGATTATTTTCATTGATGATATTCTGATATATTCAAAGAATATGATTGACCATGCATAACATTTGAGAACTGTGTTGAAATTTCTGAGAGCTGAGAAATTATATGCTAGACTGTCGAAATGTGAGTTTTGGTTGAGACAGGTAGTATTTTTGGGTCACATTATATCTGGAGATGGGATTTCTGTGGATCCTAGCAAGGTTGAGGCCGTGATCAGTTGGCCTAGACCGACATCTGTGCCAGAGATACGCAGTTTTATGGGTTTGGCAGGATATTACCGTCGGTTTATTAAAGATTTCTCGAGCATTGCCAAACCGCTTACTCAGTTAACTCAGAAGAATGCTCCGTTTGTGTGGTCAGAAGACTGTGCGTCCAGTTTTCTGGAATTGAAGAAAAGATTGACCAGTGCACCGATACTGACTATCCCCTCAGGTACTGGTGGATTTGTTGTATATTGTGACGCTTCTCACAGAGGTTTGGGTTATGTTTTGATGCAACGA
>NC_133316.1:7468280-7468652 GCF_012295235.1 Primulina huaijiensis | reverse complement strand
TCTAGGTACGAAGTTACATCTGAGTACCGCATATCATCCACAGACTGACGGACAGTCAGAGCGGACTATCCAGACATTGGAAGATATGCTGAGAGCCGTAGTGCTTGATTTTAGCACTAGTTGGCGAGATGCATTGCCACTTTGTGAGTTTTCGTACAACAACAGCTATCAGACGAGTATTGAGATGGCACCGTTTGAAGCATTGTACGGCAAGAAATGCAGATCCCCTTTGTATTGGGACGATGTCTCTAAGGTACCTGAGATTGGACCTGATATGATCAGAGATATGACTGAGAAAGTGAAACTGATTCAGAAGAGAATGAAGAATGCTCAAGACAGACAGGCCAAATATGCCAATGCTCGACGGAGACC
>NC_133316.1:7452494-7468180 GCF_012295235.1 Primulina huaijiensis | reverse complement strand
GCATCACGCAAAATCTGTATCCTCAATTCTGAAATATTAGGAACTGCAATACGATCATTCACAAACAAAATACCATCAGTACTGAACTGAAATTCTGACCGATGTCCTGATCTGACGAGTTCAACTGATTTCTGAATGCTTTGATCTACCCTTTGGGCCTCTTTAATTTTTACAAACAACTCTGGCTCTGCCTGAATCACAAATACTCTTACAGGTTGAGTATCTAGCACAAAATCCAAACCAGAAAGACAACAGTTTTCTACTAGATCAGATACACTGCTAGTGATCAAGGACATACTGCATACTTTTCTGCTCAAAGCATCGGCTGCTGCATTAGACTTTCCTGGATAATATTTTATTTCGCAATCATTGTCTTTTAACAAGTTTAACCAACGTCTCTGTCTCATGTTCACCTCCGCTTATGAAAAGAGGTATTTTACACTCTTATGATCAGTGAATATCTCAAATTTCTCACCATACAAGTAGTTACGCCAAATCTTTAAGGCAAAAACCACTGCTGCTAGTTCCAAGTCATGCACTGGGTATCTAGACTCATGTGTCTTCAACTGTCGTGAAGCATAGGCAACAACACGACCATGCATTAATACACAACCCAGTCCTTGATGTGAAGCATCAGTGTGCACTGTAAATCCTCCTACACCTGATGGAATAGTCAGAATTGGAGCACTAGTCAATCTCTGCTTAAGTTCAACAAAACTAGCCTCACATGTCTGTGACCAAATAAATGGTGCATTCTTTTGTGTCAGCTGGGTAATTGGTCTCGCAATCTGTGAGAATCCTTTAATAAATCTGCGATAATAGCCTGCCAAACCCATAAAACTACGTACCTCAGGAACTGATGTCGGTCTAGATCAATTGATGACTGCCTCAACTTTACTCGGATCAACTGATATACCAGCCCTTGAAATCACATGTCCAAGGAAAACCACTCTATCCAACAAAAACTCACATTTGGATAATTTAGCATACAACTTTTCAGTTCTCAAAATCTGCAAAACAGCTCTCAAGTGCTCGGCATGCTCAAATTCAGATTTTGAATAAATAAGAATATCATCAATGAATATCACAACAAATTGATCTATATACCTTTGAAACACACGGTTCATCAAATCCATAAATACCGCAGGTGCATTGGTCAACCCAAAAGGCATAACCAAAAATTCAAAATGCCCATACCTGGTACGAAAAGCAGTCTTAGGCACATCTGCCTCTCTAACTCTTAACTGATGATATCCAGATCTTAAATCAATCTTAGAATATACAGAAGAACCCTGCAACTGGTCAAAGAGATCATCAATCCTTGGCAAAGGATACTTATTCTTTACTGTGGCTTTATTCAACTGTCTATAATCGACACAAAGCCTCATAGACCCATCTTTCTTCTTCACGAATAAAACCGGAGCACCCCAAGGTGAAACACTTGGTCTTATATATCCTTTAGCCAATAGATCCTCAAGTTGTTCATTTAGTTCCTTCAGTTCAATTGGCGCCATCCTATCAGGAGCTCTAGAAATAGGCTGTGTACCTGGCATCAACTCAATGTTGAACTCAATCTCTCGGACTGGAGGAAATCCTGGAATTTCATCTGGTAATACATCTGAAAATTCACTAACAATTGGAATATCTGTCAATTTAGGTACTGACCTTGAAATATCAATTGCCTAAACCAAGAAACATTCTGCTCCTTTCTGCAACAAACGAGTCATGGACAAAACAAATATCAAAGGAATCTTAGCTCGAGATCCCTTACCATAGAACGTCCAGTGATCTGTCATATCAGGCCTAAACTTAACAATCTTCTAAAAACAGTCTACAGTAGCCCAGTATCTTGTCAACATGTCAATACCAAGTATGCAGTCAAAATCAGACATCTCCAACACAATACAATCAATCTCAATGACATTATCCTCATAACGAAATTCACAACCACTTATCATTTCAACTGACCTCANTGTCCTACCCTGTGGCTACCACTCTGTTTGTTCTGATCTGATCGGTTTGACTGCTGATAGGAATGAACTGTAGGGTTCTGACGATTCTGGTGAGGTGTCTGTCTCGATGATCCCCCACTCTGAGACATATCACTGCCACGGTTAGGACACACTCGAGCATAGTGTCCCACCTGGTTACACAAGTGGCAAGCTCCCGAGATTCCTCTACACTGATCGGTATAATGTCTACCACCACACTGACCACAAGTCGAACTTGAATAACCAGTGCTCTGAACTGAACCAGACTGTCTCGATCCACTAAAACTCGAAAAATTACTGCCATGCCTCTTAAATTGCTTGCCTCTAGCCCGAAACTGCTCTCTTATGTTGCCACTGTTACCGCCATTATTACCCTGTCTGAACTGCTGTCTATACTGTGGCTGTTGGGGTCGTTGCATCTGAGAACCTCTCTGCCTAATGATTCCGGTTTCAGCTCCTTTGGCTCGATCAAGAGCCTCAGCAAAAGTGTTAGGCCTTCCGGTATTAACCAAGGTAAAGATATCAGGGTTAAGACCATTTATGAAGTGATCGGCCTTAGCTTCTTCATCGGATGCTACATGAGGAGCAAATCTCAGTAAATTCGAGAACTTAGCAACATAGTCCTCAATATTCAAATTTCCCTGCTTAAAATTTGCAAACTCGGCTCCCCTATCTTTCCTGTAAGAGGTAGGAAAGAAACGTTGATAAAATTCAGATTTAAAAATATCCCAAGTAACAATCGTATCTCGACCCTCTAAAGCTTTCTTGGTCATGATCCACCAACTCTTAGCAACATCCAATAACTGATGAACAACTAACTTGATTCTACGATCATATGGATACTCAAGAGATTCAAATAATTGATCCATATTTTCCAACCAGTTCTCACACTCTAATGCTTTCTCGGTACCCTTCAACATCGGTGGGTGCAAAGACTAAAATCTGGCTAACAGTATCTCCATTGGAGTCGGAGTTATATCCATCTGAGTATGAGTAGCACTTCCCTGATCTTGTGCCACTGGTACGTTCTGTCTATGTCTACCACGACCTCTACCTCGAGTAGTCATGTCTGATATACAATAGATCAATTTCATATAAAATCACAAAATCACAATCATCTCAATCTTGTATCAATCATATCTGGCTCTCGAGACTCAATAATCTCAAAAATCTCGAATAAAACTCAACAATATAATATCTCAATTTAAATCATGTATTTCACATCATGGCACAATGAAAATGCTAGCAAATATATCACATGATCAAGCAATTCGAACTGACTCAATCTACCCTGTTCCCAAATATCTTACGCTCTGATACCACCTAATGTGGGGTCCCGGGTCCGATATCTAATACTAATAATTATAATTGTAACAAACCAAATGATCGAGTAAAATACATAATTTGTGGTTCACAAATCCACATAAACATCGTCAAAATAATTTAATTGTCTCAAATGTTTGAAATATAATTTTCAACATGCCAAAATAAAGAAATCCCAACATCATAAAATAGCTCCTAAGACCCGAGAATCCCACTCTAACTCGTATCTCCTCGCCTTGAGCTGGACTCTGGCATCCCAAGCCTCGCCTCACCTACCGTCAAGCACATGAAAACAAGAGGTACCAGACATGCCGGTGAGTATAAACCCAGTATGATACAATCAATAACATATGAGAATTAAAGTGACAAATATTTCATATTAAATTCATAAAGATGCAATATAATGCAATGCATGATCAGAAGCTGTGGGCTATCAATAAATCTCAAGATCAAGTGAATCATCTGGTCATAGGGTACCCAAGGAAAGAGAATCCCCCAGCAACATCCACCGACTCATCCGCTCGAGGTGGGGTGCTGTGTTCTACAATCCCAGGACTATGGTGCGCATATAGAGAGTGTTCAGGCCATAGCAGCGACCTCCGCATACACTATGCCAACTCAACTATAGCCCCATACGTCCAACAAATCAATAAATCAAGGCGACCTCCGCCATATCAAATCTGAATCAACAAGTGGCTCAATATGCAATGTAATGATGCAAATCAATATCATCATTTCGATATTATAATAAACTCATCTCAAGGCCACAATCATCATCAAATCACAAGTAATTCATCGAGCCATAGAATTTTCAATTTAAAATAAAAATGATACTTTTACCTCGTATGTTGCCGACCGTAACATACCTTTCAAATATTACCAAAAGAAGATCGAAATGTGTCGTTGAGAAGTCTTGAACCTTCGAAGTCTACTATAACTCAAGAACTCGGATCATTTATCAAAACAGAGCAATTTCTGTACAAAATTCATAATTAATTCAATAATGCTTCGAATCAAGATCCGCAAATTTTGATATTCAAGAAAACTCAAATCCCAACAATTGTGTAAAGAAGGAATCCATATCATTTCTTAACCGTAATATGACATAAAAACATACATTGAATCATTTTGTCAAACACGTGACGTGCGTGCTAAAGAGTTAGCTCCTCTACAATTCCATTTCTTTTCCAAAATATCAATACATACAATACCATGAATCATTATATTAACAACTTTACCTCAACACTCAAACCAAACAACCCATTGTTTTCCCTTCAATCACTAACCCAAGGAAATAAGCTTTCTTACCTTGCTTCTAAACTCTTGAGGAGAAGAACTTCTAATCTCCAAGCAAAGATTAAGGCTTCAATAAAAGATTAATTTCTTGGAAGAAATTTGATTGAAGGAGAAATGAAGAACCCTAGCTTTCAAACCAATAGAGAGAAGAGAATGAGAAGGAAAATGATACAAAAATCATTCCCCAATCTATTATATACCATCCAAACCTCAAAACACGTTTTTTGTACAAGTGCTGGGCGCCATGGCGCGTGTTTTGGCGCAGTCGCGCCCCCCATGCTGCCCAAACACCAAAATTTCAGCACTGGGCGCTCCATCGCGCAGGATCCTGCGCAGGGGCGCGCAGTATTCTGCTAAGAACGCATTTTTAACTTCAGAATTTGCGAAAGTGGTAAACTACAAAGTTGTAGTCCTATGTCTTGGATTGCATCTCCAATTAGCCTCATGTCATTTGGAGATCTGACTAAAACGTTATGCTCAATCTCCCAACATGTGTCATTGTAGGAACGATGATACGCACGACACACTTCGGGGCTCTATTGGCTCATCTTCCCTAATGATTTGACCAAAACTCAAAATAAGAAAGTTATAGCCTTATGTCTTATCTTTCTAATAAAAGTGGCCTCACATCAATTGGATCAATATACAAAACATTATGCTAAAAACCACAACTACTGCCACATTTTTCATACCGTTTCTCCACTTCCATTACCTATTTAGCTCAAATTCAACCTTTGATTCTACCCATCCATTATCTATAAAATTCATTACCATTCATACCATAACGTAAAGCCATAAACCATCACAACTACTGCCACAATTTTATTTTTTTCAAAATTCGGGCATTACAGCTGGCCTTGGCTTGGGTTCAGGGCTGGCTAGGGGCTTGGTTGAGTCTAGAGTAGAGTCCTAGCCAAGCTAGGACTCGGGTTTGAGGGCTGGGAGGAGTCCTGATACACAAGGACTCCTACCCGAGAGCAAGCAGAGTTTTCGTGCATGGGGTGCGCGGCTTGTGGGGAGGGCAGGGCTCGGTCCAGGGCTCAGGGGCTAGGCTAGGGCAAGTCCTTAGGGTCCTAGGTAAGTGTTAGGTACGCTGGTTTGTGGCTAGAGTTGTCGGCTAGGGTCCTGAATGCAACAAACGTAGAGTCCATGCACATTGAAACTCTCGGCCAGCATAGGGGTGAATTAGGGGCTTTCGTTTTTGATGTTTGGGTTGTGCTCTTGGTGGTCTAAGGGTCCAGTAGGTTAATTTAGGATGTTGGTCAAGTTTTGGTTTGACATGGTTCGGGGGGTAACTCGTGAAAATCGAAAGTTGGCTCGAGGTCAAAGTTTAAGGGTCAATTAGGGTTTTTTAAAATAAAGAAAATTGGAAAACAGCTCACGGGGGTCGAGTCATAGTTCATAAGGGCTAAAATAATATAAAAAGACTAAACTTAGAATATAGGAATTTTTATATTAAAGTTTGGGATTTTTCGGGATTAAAACACCGTCAAAACAGTTAATTAACGATAAATGAAAAAGTCTAATATTTAAGATAAATAAAATTATAGAAAAATTCATGTAAGTTTAAATAATAATTTGGGATATGTTTGAGTCATCAAATCAAGAAAAAATTCGAAATCGAAAAATGTCGAGTCTAGGGATAAAACGGTCTTTTTACACCTAAAAATTTGTAGAGGTCATGGGAGTGCCCTAAATGCTATTTTTATGATATTATGATTATTTTTAAATGTATATGAAATGTTCATGATTAAATTATGATTTTTAAATGTCCAAGGGATTTTTATGATTTAAGTAAGACATTTAAAATATATGTTACATTTTTGGTTTCAAAAACAAAAATGTTATGTTATGCATGATTTTTTTATAAAGTGATGAGAATATAAATGTTGAAGGAAGTGAAGTAATTGTGACTAATTCGATAATGTTGGAGATGTCGTGAGGGTTATGGTCCCAGTGGAAACCCGGCGATCGTATTTTCATCATTACGAATATGTGATAACGGTAATAATGGGAATATCGTGAGAAGAAAAGGCCCCAGAGGGAAACCATTTATGGGAAAAGGCCCCCGAGAGAACCCCAACGATCGTATTTCTATTCGATCATGATAGGCCAGGGCCCAGTTGACCGGTGAGAGTATTGCCGGTGTCCCCCGCCGCCCAGTACTGTGGTTTTATGTAGATGGATCCATCGATCATGTCATGTCATGTCAGAAAAGTCACAATTAACGATCTGAACTCAACAAAGGAAAGGGAAAAGGAAAATATTTATGATCATGTTAAAATGTTTTTATGTCATGAAAAGGAAAAAAGGAAAAGATTAAGATTTATTTATGCATGTCATGAAATGTTATTTTTACCTAAAAGTATTTTCACTGTTGCATGTGGTTTTATGTGTATTATTTGTTGTAAAGATTATTGTGTGTTGAGTCTTGAGACTCACAAGGTGTGATGGATGCAGGTGAGGTTGAGGGAGGCCTTGATGGGTGATTGGACTGGACTGAAGGCGCACACAACCCGAGGACCAGCGCTTCTACTTATTTCCGTACTTATGACTTATGAATCATGATTTATGATTAAAAATTTTAAGACTAATTATTTATGCTTTTTGAGAGATTTTTGAGAGGTTTAGTATGGGCTATTCTTTTCAAATTATTGCTTTTTAGGGTTGGTAAAACAGTAGACGATTTCATTTTTATGACTATTTCATTGATTTCTAAAAATGCTAGTTGGTTGATTTTTTTTTTAAAGAGAAAAATATTTTATAATAATATTTTTGTAACGGCCGAAAATCATAGAGGAAAAAAAAAAATTTCTAGTACTTTTAAAGCAATAAAAAGGGCAGGACGTTTCAGTTGGTATCAGAGCAAAGGTCTTGTAAAGGGTTGTGCCACCATCAGCGTCGGAAAGATCAGTCGTCAAGCCTCAAAGTTGTAAGTTTTTCTTGCTTTATATGATTTAGCGTGTTGTTACCTGCATGACGATATGGATCTTATGTTTATTTTACATTTTTATTTGCTTCTTTGAGCACTTATGTCTTGCATGCTTAAATTGCTAAAAATGAGTTAGGATATGTCGCATGATTAGAGAACTTATATTTAAATGCATGTTGGTTACGTTAGAATTTGGAAAACGTTCAGATAAAATGTCTCCTAGACGTGCACCCTTTATTGAGAACCAGGGAGAGAACAGTGTTAATCGTCGAGGAAATAATCAAGAAAATGGACCACCGCCACAACACCAGATGCTGCCACACGTGCTCTTGAGGGGATGGCTCGTCTCTTTGAGCAACAGTTACAACAGCAGCAATTACAGCAGCAACAGTTACAGCAGCAGCTGCAAAAGATGCAGCAGCAATACCTACAGCAGCCACCTAGGCCACAACACGACATTTACGAGCAGTTCCGGAGGCTAGGCTGAGGTAATTTTCTGGCACCACCGATCCATTTGCTGCTGAGAGTTGGATCCGTTCACTTGAGGTGCATTTTCGCTATCTAGATATGGGAGATGCTGACCGCGTGAGGTGCACCACTTATCTGTTTAGGGACGACGCTTCTTTATGGTGGGAAAGAGCCGAGTGTGGGGTTGACCTTGCCACACTCACTTGGGCACAGTTCAAGACGAAATTCTATGAGAAATACTTTACTGTTGAAGTCAGAGGCCAGATAAAGAGGGAATTTATGACTCTTCGTCAACGAGACGTATCTGTTGCTGTTTTTGTGAAGAAGTTTGACAGGGGTTGCCACTTTGTACCGCTTATTGCTGGGGATGCGGAAGAAAAGCTTAGACATTTCATGGATGGACTACGACCTACCATTCGGGATAAAGTTATGATGATGCGTCCTGGGGATTAAGCTATCGCAGTTACTTATGCATATCAGGCTGAGCAGTCTTTGAAGAACATTGATTTTGAGATTCAGCGCAAGAGGCAGCACTATCAGAATAAAAATCAACCAAATAAGAAGCCAAATACGGGTCCTCCTAGACCTCAAGGGCCTCAAAAGGCCCAAGGTCCAGCCAAGAAGCCAGCACCACCAAAGCCACAAAATCCGGGAGCACCAAAGCCTGCTGAAAGGCAACCATGCAAGGAGTGCAACCATTTTCATCTTGGCAAATGTGAATGGGGATCATTTAAATGTTTCTACTGTAAGCAGGATGGACACAAAGCTATCGATTGCCCTAAGAGGAAAGCAGCTACTACGGCGCGAGCTTATGTCATGAATACCGAGGAAGGTGAGGAAGAAGCAGACACTACGCTTATCACAGGTAACCTAGTCATTCAACGCTTTTTACATTGCTTCTACCGCATAAAATGTTAAATTGCTTATTAGAATTGGTTTGGGAACAAGATTTAACATAGAGGAAATTAGTTTGCTTGTTCTACCTTAGTTGGATTTAAGTTATGATTTTAGAAACCATAGAAAATGATATGAATTTTGTGCCTTAGTTTATGTGAAGAATGAGATGATTCCAAATAAAAAGTCTAGGGTCAAATTTAAAGAAGAATCATAACTAAGGGGTTGAATGAAGGTATCGAATCTATTGGGGTTAATTGGGCAAATTTCAAATTTTAAGGTCTAAAATACAATTTTCGATAATTAAAGGACCAAAATGCAATTACCAAATCTTAAGGACCAAAATGAAATTTTCAAAACTCTAAAGGACTAAGATGGAAATTTCCGAAAATTATAAGGGCCAAATTGCAATTATCCGAAATTTTGGGGACTAAAGTGCAAAAAAAAATTGGGAAAATTTTTTTTTTTTTGAAATGCTAAAACGCAATTTTCCAGAAATTCTTGAGTTCAACACAAATTCTTCATATAACTTTGGGAATTAATGATAGTAAATCCTTAAGATTCAACACGAAAAGATTTAAAATACATTTTCACCGCAGGGAGGATTATCATTCAAGGTGTAGCAACCTATGCACTTTTAGACTCGGGAGCTACACATTCATTCATATCTGTAACCTTCATCAAAAGACTGAATATTACTCCTCAAGATATGGGTTTGGGTTTCAAAGTTTCTATTCCATCCGGTGAACAAATGCTCACGTCTAAAATTGTCAAGAACCTGGAGCTTCGTTTATTCAAGGATGTTTTTCGGGCAGATCTTATTGTGCTTCCTATGCTCGAATTTGATATTATATTGGGGATGGATTGGCTATTAGTACATGGAGCTTCGATTGATTTCCGTCAGCGATCGGTATCTATTAGGCCACCTAGTGGTAAATCTTTTGTCTTCGAGGCGGCGAGAAACAAGCAAATGCCGCACATTATCTCTTGTCTATGTGCGAGAAAGCTTATTAAACGTGGATGCCAAGATTATTTAGCATGTGTCACTACTGCACAGGAATCTATCAGTCAGAAATTAGAAGATGTTGACATTGTGAGAGATTTTCCTAGCGTCTTTCCCGAGGACGTTTCTGGTATTCCACCTGATCGTGAAGTGGAATTCTCTATTGATCTTATGCCGGGCTCCGTTCCTATATCTAAAGCACCTTATCGTCTAGCACCCGCTGAAATGAAAATATTGAAAGATCAAATCTAAGAATTGCTAGACAAGGGTTTCATTCGCCCTAGTAATTCTCCATGGGGCGCACCGGTATTATTTGTGAAAAAGAAAGATGGCAGCATGCGTCTATGCATCGATTATCGAGAACTTAACAAGGTCATTATCAAAAACAAATATCCACTGCCAAGAATTGAAGATTTATTTGATCAGTTGCAGGGAGCAGCGGTATTTTCAAAAATTGATCTGCGATCTAGATACCATCAATTAAAAGTGAAAGAGTCCGATGTGCACAAGACAGCATTCCGTACTAGATATGGGCACTACGAGTTTATGGTCATGCCATTCGATCTGACTAATGCACCAGCGATCTTCATGGATCTCATGAATCGCATATTCCAGCCGTATCTGAGCAGTTTATTATAGTCTTCATCGATGATATATTGATTTATTCGAAGAACAAAGAGGAGCATAGTCGTCATTTGAGGACAGCATTGCAAGTACTACAAGACAGGAAGCTATATGCAACATTCAGCAAGTGCGAGTTTTGGCTCGATAGAGTGGCATTCTTAGGCCACATCATTTTTCGTAGTGGCGTTAAAGTTGATCCAAGAAAAGTCGAGGCAGTGAGAGACTGGCCAGTACCGAAGAGTGTTACCGAGATTCGCAATTTCTTGGGATTAGCTGGCTATTATCGCAAGTTTATTCAGGGATTCTCTTCTATTGCAGTACCTTTGACATCCTTGACCAAAAAGAAAGCAAAGTTTATATGGGGATCAGAGTGCCAAGACAGTTTTGACAAGTTGAAGCAAGCCTTGATATCAGCACCAGTGTTATCTATGCCATCAGGGGCAAGGGGAATATGTTCTTTATACCGACGCTTCTAAACTTGGTTTGGGCGCAGTTCTGATGCAAAACGACCGGGTTATCGCCTATGCGTCAAGACAGTTGAAAATTCATGAAAAGAACTACCCTACTCACGACCTTGAGCTTGCAGCAGTAGTCTTTGCACTAAAAATTTGGAGACATTATCTTTACGGGGAGAAGTGCAAGATATTCACCGATCATAAGAGTTTGAAATATTTCTTCACCCAAAAAGAGCTGAATATGATGTTAGAGTAGGTGCCCGTCGAGCAAAGTGTTGGCCGAGTATTCACAATGAAACTCTATGTATAAGAAATCTTTATTTTAATAATATTTGAAATTATTATTTTGGCACATCTTTATCTGTATACCCATGCTAGTTGCATAGATAAAGCCTTTGAATATACAAATAGTAGAAAGAATATGAGATGCTCATATGATGAGTATCATGAAACTCATATTTGGAATACTGTATATTCTAAATAGTTCCTAGTCGATTTAGCCGCCGCTAAGAAGGATATAGGCCGCTCGAGTTTGAGACTAGTATCTGCGATGTGAGTACCATGTTTCATTGGTATGGGACATTGTGATGTCCGAGCATGCTGATAGGTACTCCTGGTAGAGTGCACTGAACAACCCTCCATTAAAGACTTTCCAAGTGGTTCTCACTTATCGAGTGGAAACGTCCTAGTTTATGGTTGTACACCATTAGTCCTTATGACCCGGGACAACATTGAGACTCTATGTGCTAGCATTACACTTTGACTTGTTTACCGACTCTCATGGGGTCATCAGGTGGCAAGGTTGGGTGTTTTGGCGAAACATATAGGAGTCGATGCATTGTAGTCGGGGATTCACCGCTTACCTTCGGGTATGGATATCCTATGTGTTTTTCATGTATATGTAGTTTGAAATCTCTGATCAGAGTATGGTGGTAATTATGAAAGGGGTTTCATAGATTACACCATCGATGCAACTACGACATGACACATAGTATCGATTCATTGACAACTCTCGATATACCAATGGTTGTCGAATCGGTCGGGATATATGAGATGAAGGGACCGTACTGTACGCTAACCATAATTGAATGGTTCTTGCAGGCACTATCATTTGATACCTAGGGAATCATGTAAGCGATGCTGCTAGGCGTTTAACATGATTGGTTGGGTACTATCAGACTTGAGTTCTGACGTTCTTGTTATCAAGGAGTTGATAAGTAAGAATGGAGCAATTGGGGTATGCTCAAATAAGGACATGTTTAGTCCCAATCACATGGAGATGTGAACCCACGGCTAGTTGTATCAATGAACCATTGAGGGCCACATAAGTACTGGCTTTCTAGATCCCGTTGAGAAGTAAAATATTTCAATGTGTTGAACGGCTTATAAAGGAGTTTATAAGCGTAAGGAAAAATAGAAGTATGACTTCTATAAGGGGATGGTGACTTTTAATTTGTGGAAGTGTTCCTAAAATTAAAAGTTGGCCAAATAAATAATGTATTTGAAAATTGTGATTTTCATGAACATTATTATGGACTAAATTAAATTAATTCAAGTGTTGAATTAATTAAACACTAGTGGACCTAGTAGAGTCCAAATAACTAAATTAATTCAAGTGTTGAATTAATTAAATAACATTGGGTCTTGTAGAGTCCAATTGGAATAATTATTTAACTAGTAGACTTGAGTAAATTCAAGTAATAGTTAATTAGTCTCAAATTTGTTTGAGATAATTAAATTAAGTCCATGGATTTTTAATTGTTAAAAATCAAATAACATTGCATGCATGGGAGATGAAGGGTTGGAGAATACTTTTTCAATTTCCAAGGCTTGGGATGCTAAAAAGGGTTTTAGCTTTTCCCACAACCAAGACAACTCATTCTCCCACACACAATACTAGCAATGGCTGAAAATTTTGAAGGCAATTCTCTCAAAATTTTTCTCTCATCTTGTTCTTCAATGGTTGGAGAAACAATTCTCTTCTCAAAGAAAAATGCCCTACATTTTCTAGTGCAAGTGTAAGGTGGATCTTTTAAGTTTGGTGGTGGGCTTGATTTTGAAGGAAAGACTCAAGAACATGGAAAGCTTGTAGATTGTCTACCCTCAAGAGCTAAGTTGTTTACAACTTAGTTGGAGCCAAACATCAATCTCAAGAGATTGATAGGTATATTTCTATAAACACCCTATGTATGACATATTGTGTTTTTGTATTTGCTACACATCTTAGTAGAGGTGTTCGAATTTTTGCCCTTGAAAATATGATTTTCGAAAATTTTAACTTCCGTTGCGCATTTTGAACACCCGTAACTGATCCCTTTTCATAGGAGACAGCGCAGATGGCTTGAGCTAGTAAAAGATTATGATTGTGACATTAGCTACCATCCGAGAAAAGCTAATGTAGTGGCAGACGCACTGAGTAGAAAAGCAGCAGTTATCACTCATTTATCACTCCAAGGACCGTTGCAGTCCGAGATACAGCGGTTTGAGCTTACAGTTTATGCTAAGGGCAAGGCCCCTAATCTTGCCACATTATCAGTACAGCCGACTTTGAGAGACAGAATTCGTGACGGGCAGTCTACTGATGAGCAGTTGCAAAAGTGGAGAGCTAGAGATGAAGCCAAGGGCCGGAATTTATATTCAGTATTGGATGGTTTGGTCCGTTATCGAGACCGTCTATGGGTTCCTAGTGATGAATCCTTGAGAAATCTTATTATGAAAGAAGCCCATGACTCACCATATTCCATTCATTCGGGTAGCACAAAAATGTATAGAGATCTGCAGTTGTTATATTGGTGGCCAGGCATGAAGAGAGACATTCTGAAGTTTGTATCCGAGTGTCTGACTTGCCAACAAGTTAAAGCAGAGCATCAAAGACCAGCAGGGAAATTGAAGCCACTCCCTATTCTCGAGTGGAAATGGGAAAATGTCACCATGGACTTTGTTGTGGGATTGTCAAAGACAGTTAAGGGGTTCAATGCTATATGGGTGATAGTTTATCGTCTCACTAAATCAGCGCATTTTCTACCTATCAAGACGACTTTCACCATGATTCAGTACTCCGACTTGTATATCCGAGAGATATTTCGTCTGCATGGGATTCCTGTATCCATTGTTTCTGACAGAGATCCGAGAATCACGTCATCTTTCTGGAAAAGCCTACTTGTAACGATGGGGACCAAGTTATTATTCAGCACAGCATTTCATCCTCAAACCGATGGACAGTCAGAAAGAGTTATACAGATTTTGGAAGATCTACTTCGAGCATGTGTTATTGATTTCCAAGGCAGTTGGGAACCAAAATTACCTCTAGTGTGAAAGAGGATCGAATAGGGTGTTCTAATACGCAACGGAAGTTCAAAAATTTTTATTTTCAAGAAGAAAATCGAACACTCTCTACTAAGATGTGTAGCAAATACAAAAACATCAAAATGTCATACATAGGGTGTTAAGAAAAATATACCTATCAATCTCTTGAGATTGATGTTTGGCTCCAACTAAGTTGTAAACAACTTAGCTCTTGAAGGTAGACAATCTACAAGCTTCCTTCTTTCCTTCGAAATTAGGCCCACCACCAACTAGCTAGAACCCTTCTTATTTTGCACTAGAAAAATAAGAAGATTTTTCAAGGAGAAGTAATTTCTTTCCTCAACTATTGAAGAACAAAAATGGAGAGAAAATGTAGCTTAAAATTCGGCCAACATATCCTAGAATGAAGGGGAGAGTGAGTTGTCTTGGTTGTGTAAAAAGCAAAAGCAAAAAGTTGCATGCCAAGCCTTGATAATTGAAAAAGTAGTCTTCCAACTCTTCACCTCCCATGCATGCATTCTACTTGGGCTTATAACAATTATAAAGCCCATGGACTTTTATTTAAATTGTCTCAACCACATTTGGGACCATTTAACATTTACTTGATTTTACTCAAGCCCACTAGTTTAATAATTATTTCTAATTGGGCTCTACAAGGGCCAATGTAATTTAATTAATCCAACACTTGAATTAATTTAAGTATTTGGACTCTACTAGGTCCACTAGTGTTTAATTAATTCAACACTTTGAATTAATTTAATTTAGTCCATAATAATGTTTATGAAAATCACAATTTTCAAATACATTACTTGTTTGGCCAACTTTTAATTTAGGAACACTTCCACAAATTAAAAGTTACATTTCCCTCATAGAAGCCATACTTTTATTTTTCCTTACGCCAATAAACTCCTTTATAAGCCGTTCAACACATTGAACTATTTTACTTCTCAACGGGATCTAGAAAGCTAGTACTTGTGTGGCCCTCAATGGTTCATTGTACAACTAGCCATGGGTTCAGATGTGATTCGGACTAAACATGTCCTTATTTGAGCATACCCCAATTGCTCCATTCTTACTTATCAACTCCTTGATAACAAGAACGTCAGAACTCAAGTCTGATAGTACCCAACCAATCATGTTAAACGCCTAGCAGCATCGCTTACATGATTCCCTAGGTATCAAATGATAGTTCCTGCAAGAACCATTCTATTATGGTTAGCGTACAGTACAGTCCCTTCATCTCATATATCCCGACCGATTCGACAACCATTGGTATATCGAGAGTTGTCAATGAATCGATACTATGTGTCATGTCCTAGTTGCATCGATGGTGTAATCTATGAAACCCCTTTCATAATTACCACCATACTCTGATCAGAGATTTCAAACTACAC
>NC_133316.1:7448031-7452241 GCF_012295235.1 Primulina huaijiensis | reverse complement strand
TAGTGGAGTTCACCTACAATAATAGCTATCAATCATCAATCGGGATGGCTCCTTTTGAGGCACTTTATGGAAGAAAATGTAGATCTCCTATACATTGGGACGAAGTTGGGGAAAGAAGAGAAATTGGTCCGGACGTGACTGAAGAGACTACCGAGCTTATAGTCAAAATCCGCGATAGAATGAAGACTGGGCAAAGCCGACAAAAGAGTTATGCGGACAAAAGACGAAGAGACTTAGAGTTTGTAGTGGGCGACCATGTATTTGTGAAAATAGCACCTATGAAGGGTGTTATGCGTTTTGGCAAGAAAGGCAAACTTAGTCCAAGATTTATAGGTCCGTTTGAGATTTTGGAAAGGATTGGGACACTAGCTTATAGAGTGGCATTGCCACCATCACTTTCTGGAGTTCATAATGTGTTCCATATTTTAATGTTGCGGAAGTACATGTCGAATCCGTCACATGTGCTTAATTATGAACCTCTTCAATTAACCCCAAATATGACATATGAAGAAAGACCTGTCCAGATCTTAGCAAGGAAAGAAAGAAGATTTCGAAACAAAGTCATTCCAATGGTCAAGGTCAAGTGGCTGAATCACTCGGAAGAGGAAGCTACTTGGGAAACCGAGAGGGACTTGAAGGGTCGCTATCCAGAACTATTCGGTAAGTTCTGATTTCGAGGACGAAATTTTATTTAACGGGGGAAGGAATTGTAAGGTCGAAAATTTAGACGACGTAAACCAACTACATGCGAATCTAGGAAATAATAGAAAATGAGTAATTAATTATTTTAATTGCTTAATTAATTATGTGACATACATGCTTATATGTTAATTATGATTTTATTATCATCATGCATAAAAATGTAATTTTTAAGGATTTTTCAAGTGACAATCGAGGAACGGGGACCGAAGGCTGAAAAACGTAAAATGGTTTTATTAAATAATTGTTTTAATTTATTAAAATATGAGTGTTGCTTTTTTCATATTTTTTTTGAAAAGATGGGGTTTTGAGGTGATTTTATACGTCGGGACGTAAATTTTAGCGGTGTTGGTTTTTCAAGAAAAATACGAGCGTTTTAGCAATCCGGCTAATAAATTCACAAATTTATTTTTACCAAAACTTTGTTGATATTTTATTTAAATCCTAATTAAACTAATGGGCTTAATTTAGAGGCTTGATAGGCCTAAAAGCCTTGTTGTTAATTAATTAGTATTTAAAGTGTTAAATTAAACAAAACCCTACCCTACTCACCCTAATCAATCGGCCACCACTCTCTTAAAATTATGAAAACACTCCCACCCCATCATACACACACACGGAACATATTCATAGCCTCCAAGGAGATTTTCGAAGGGGTCTAGTGGAAACAAGTCAAGGTTCGCGTCCCGTTCTTCGTCGTCAACGTTTATTCGAGCGTATTTAACGCAAAGGCACGCCATACATCTCCTTTTCTCATCCATCATATCATACTATCATTTTAATTATTGAATGCATAAGGAACATGATTGATATTTTTTCAGAATTTTCGGATAGAGCATGCACACAAGAGAAAAACTTGAATTTTGATGCAAATTCATGACTGTTTTTATGAAAAGGGGCTGCCATGATCATAGGTGATGAACAAGTGAAGCTTATGAACGAATTTAAGGTGTCCTAGGACCACTCGAACACTGCAACGTGAATTAAAACAAGCAAGAACGATTCCTGCTGTAATGTTGCTTAGGGGATCGGTTTCGTGATCAAGGGGGAGGGCTGGCCTTGGCTTGGGTTCAGGGCTGGCTAGGGGCTTGGTTGAGTCTAGAGTAGAGTCCTAGCCAAGCTAGGACTCGGGTTTGAGGGCTGGGAGGAGTCCTGATACACAAGGGCTCCTACCCGAGAGCAAGCACAGTTTTCGTGCATGGGGTGCGCGGCTTGTGGGAAGGGCAGGGCTCGGTCCAGGGCTCAGGTGCTGGGCTAGGGCGAGTCCTTAGGGTTCTAGGTAAGTGTTAGGTGCGTTGGTTTGTGGCTAGAGTTGTCGGCTAGGGTCCTGAATGCTACAAACGTAGAGTCCATGCACATTGAAACTCTCGGCCAGCATAAGGGTGAATTAGGGGCTTTTGTTTTTGATGTTTGGGATGGGTTCTTGGTGGTCTAAGGGTCCAGTAGGTTAATTTCGGATGTTGGTCAAGTTTTGGTTTGACATGGTTTGGGGGTAACTCGTGAAAATTGAAAGTTGGCTCGGGGTCGAAGTTTAGGGGTCAATTAGGGTTTTTTAAAATAAATAAAATTGGAAAACGGCTCACGGGGGTCGAGTTGTGGTTCATAGGGGCTAAAATAATATAAAAATACTAAACTTAGAATTTAGGAATTTTATATTAAAGTTTGGGATTTTTCGGGAATAAAACACCGTCAAAACAGTTAATTAAAGATAAATGAAAAAGTCTAATATTTAAGCTAAATAAAATTATGAAAAAATTCATGTAAGTTTAAATAATAATTTGGGACATGTTAGAGTCATGAAATCAAGAAAAAAGTCAAAATCGAAAAATGTCGAGTCCAGGGGTAAAACGGTATTTTTACACCTAAAAATTTGTAGAGGTCATGGCTGTGCCCTAAATGCTATTTTTATGATATTATGATTATTTTTAAATGTATATGAAATGTTCATGATTAAATTATGATTTTTAAATGTCCAAGGGATTTTTATGATTTAAGGAAGACGTTTAAAATATATGTTGCATGCTTGGTTTCAAAAACAAAAATGTTATGTTATGCATGATTTTTTTATAAAGTGATGAGAATATAAATGTTGAAGGAAGTGAAGTAATTGTGACTAATTCGATAATGTTGGAGATGTCGTGAGGGTTATGGTCCAAGTGGGAGCCCGACGATCGTATTTTCATCATTACGAATATGTGGTAACGGTTTTGTGGTAACGATAAGAATGGGAATATCGTGAGGGAAAAAGGCCCTAGAGGGAACCCATTTATTGGGAAAGGCTCCCGAGAGAACCCCGACGATCGTATTTCTATTCGATCATGATAGGCCAAGGCCCAGTTGACCGGTGAGAGTATTGCTGGTGTCCCCCGCCGCCCAGTACTGTGGTTTTATGTAGATGGATCCATCGATCATGTCATGTTATGTCAGAGAAGTCACAATTAACGATCTGAATTCAACAAAGGAAAGGGAAAAGGAAAATGTTTATGATCATGTTAAAATGTTTTTATGTCATGAAAAGGAAAAAGGGAAAAGATTAAGATTTATTTATGCATGTCATGAAATGTTATTTTTCCCTAAAGGTATTTTCACTGTTGCATGTGGTTTTATATGTATTATTTGTTATAAAGATTATGGTGTGTTGAGTCTTTAGACTCACTAGGTGTTATGGATGCAGGTGAGGTTGAGGGAGGCCTTGATGGGTAATTGGACTGGACTGAAGGCGCACACAACCCGAGGACCAGCGCTTCTACTTATTTCCGCACTTATTACTTATGAATCATGATTTATGATTAAAAATTTTAAGACTAATTATTTATGCTTTTTGAGAGATTTTTGAGAGGTTTAGTATGTGCTATTCTTTTTAAATTATTGCTTTTTAGGGTTGGTAAAACAGTAGACGATTTCATTTTTATGACTATTTCATTGATTTCTAAAAATGCTAGTTGGTTGATGTTTTATTTTAAAGAAAAAAATATTTTATAAAAATATTTTTGTAACGGCCGAAAATCATAGAGGAAAGAAAAAATTCTAATACTTTTAAATCAATAAAAAGGACAGGACGTTTCAGTTACTTTATATATTATGTGAAAATAATCATAAAAGCACATCTAATTATATATTATTATATTATATGAAAAAATATATATACATATATATATATATAAATCGGTATATGAGTTTGTTTTTAAAATGAATCTGTTTGAATATTTGAATATATAAAAGGAATAAAGAATTTAGTATGTGATTTTCCGATAAATTTTATTACTAAGGGACTAATAATAAGATAGTGTGGGGATGTGATGAAACTTAAAATTAATAATTTATTATATGTTCAAACCTATATTTTAAAATTTAAGTTTCATTAAAATTATAAAATTATGTTATTTTAGTATTGTGTGTTTATATTTAAATGTCTTACTAAATATGTTTTATTTTCAGGTTTTCTACGTGTTGGTAAAATAATGATAACTCAAGCTAGAAAATTCAAATGGAGGTGATTCAAATATTTTTG
>NC_133316.1:7424340-7447692 GCF_012295235.1 Primulina huaijiensis | reverse complement strand
TATATATATATATATATATATATATATAATTATATCATATATTTCATTTAGACGATAGCGTGGCTCTGCCGGTTGTCCTAAATGAAATATTATGATTTAATACTAATATCTAACAATCTAACATTTACTTTATCGCAACTAAATTTTACTTTCCGCATCTAACATTTACTTTATCGAAATTAACTTTTACTTTCCGCATCTAACATTTACGTTTCGCATCTAACATTTACTTTATCGCAACTAACTTTTACTTTCCGCATCGAACTTATTAAATCATATATTTCATTTAGGCAATAGTGTGGCTCTGCCGGTTGTTCTAAATGAAATATCATGATTTAATTTAACATTTATTTTATGCAGTTATATATTTACGTAGTTATATATATAATCATAGGTACCATATATAAAATATCGGTGAATTGGTATTTTCTATAGTGGGAACTATATTATATTAGGTGTGTGTTTAAATATTTAATTTTCTTGGAACCATTATTTATGGTGGTTTCCTTAATTTGTTTTACTTTTAGTTAAACAATATTGCATAAACCAAGAATAAATCCTCGAGCCTTGACAAAATTTATAATTTGTAAACTTCGTTCTTGCATTTGGTAATCTATAAATTAATAAATTTAAACTTAAAATAACCTCTCTGTGGATTGATCTCGTACTTACGAAATATATTAATTGCAGACAACCTACACTTGGGTGAATTATAATTTAAGTAGTAGCAATAATCGTGACGGTTAGTGATTGGACAAGGATATATAATATTGGATCAATTGATTATTGTGATAATTAATTGATGATGTAATGTGGGGACCCGGACGCTAATTCATTTCTTAATCATTCTTGGAAATAATTGGATTAATTAAATAAATTATGTCTAAATTTTTTTTTTCAAAATACCGTGCGGAACATAATGTAATCAATCTGATATACATATCACAGGTTAAAAGTACAAGTCTTGTAAAACATAGATCCATATAAAACTAGGGTTCAACAACTACATATCAAGTGATGAAACCTATTCTACAGCTGGGTCCGAATCTCCACGCTAATCTTTTTCTCTCATCCTCTTCTTGACCTTGACCACGTCCCACCTGTTGTCATGCACACATTCAGACACAACAACAGCCGGACAACTACAATGAGAATAATATTCCCAGTATAAACAATGTGTACATGCAATTATATGAATCGATATAAAAGCATGCAACAGATATCAATAACATGTATCATAATCTGAAAGACATGGATCAATATAAAACTGTAAATAAACTCGTAACTCAACATCTCAGACTCAACTCATTTATAATCTAGGGATCCCGATTCCTGGACATTGGCATAAGATACCGAATCTCTGCAATAAAAGCAAATCCGCTCCTACGCAACATCGATATAAACCAAGCATCCAGTGTCTTGGCATATCCGCCAAAGACTTGGCACCTCCGCCATTGACTAGGCACCTCCGCCCTGACTCATTACATGCTTTGCTATAACTCAATAGACTAAGCATATCAATCTCATAACTTGCAAACATCAATGCAATCAAATAAGTATGTGATTTAGGGAAGCTCAAGTCAGATCTAACTCGAGTTATATCCTCCCGGTTCAACATTGATTTATACCTTTCTCTTGTCGGTCTGGAGAAGTCGAAGTCTCGAATTCGAAGCCTGTCAATACTCAATCTGGCAATGACAATATCGTGGAGTACATTATCAATATACCACTCAAATCAATACTGGATATAATCGGAACTCAATCTAATTCTGTTTCAACTGCATAACTGCACAATCTCAATATACCCAGCAATACAAATATCAATAAATGCCCATCTCAACTCATAATCGATCGACAAACAAAATCTGATATCAAATTTGTATAATCTCACACAACTCAACTCTGAAAAATTATAACAATTTCATACGGTATCTGTTCTCCAATCCGGTTTCGATTATACGATGTCTAACATATCAAGAACACCATATATTACTCATATCTGATTTCTTCAATCTCATATTTGTAAATCATATCAAAACATCTTAAAACTTACGTCCGTGTGAAGCCGTTGACACGAGGATCACAGAAATAAACTCAGATTGAAAATCGGACGGACGGATCTTTCGCAACTCGAATGCTAATACATGAAGGAATTCAATTCTTCTCTGGAGCTTCCTAGCAGTTATTTCTGCTGAAGTTGAAGGAATGAAAAGATTTGTTACATATATCTTGCATGCCAAGGACCAAGTGGCTTCATGTATGTACTGCACGTCTCGCGCATATGTGTGACCATGCTCGGCGCATATGCGCGAGACCTACTATCTCGGCGCAACACTTGTCTTCTGCTCGCGCATATGCACGCCCTCTCCTCGCGCATATGCGCGAGACTTACTGTCTCGGCACCACTTCTCTTCCCTTCCTCGCGCATATGCGCGAGGTCTTCTGCCATGCTCGCGCATGTGCGCGAGGTCTTCTGCCATGCTCGCGCATGTGCGCGAGGTCTTCTGCCATGCTCGCGCATATGCGCTGCTCGTTTCGTGCATATGCGCGAGACCTTCTGTCCTCGCACAACACAATACACATGCCAACTCAAATCATATCTCGGAGTGGTCTGTCTATAATTGCAAAAATTCAGAATCATTAATCTCAAATGAACAAAATCAAATCTCGGGCATTACATTTCTCCCCTTCTAAGACACGATTTTGTCCCTGAAATCACATGCAATCAAATCATATACAATAAAAAATGTATAACAAAAGCTAAACAGGAACTCACATCAATGGAATAACTCTAAGAATTTCTGTCTCATGTCTGCTTCAGTCTCCCAGGTAGCTTCTTCAATGCCATGACGACTCCACTGAACCTTCACAAGCGGAATAGTCTTCGTTCTGAGCTGTTTTTCTTTACGATCAAGAATCTGGATCGACTTCTCAAAATAACTCATAGTTTCATTAAGTTCGGCCTCGTCTGGCTGAAGAATATGTGAGGCATCGGGAATGTACTTCCGCAATAAAGACACATGAAAGACATCATGTATTCTAGATAAAGAAGGCGGTAATGCGAGTCGATAGGCGCGATCTCCTATCTTCTCGAGAATCTTATACGGCCCAATATATCGTGGAGACAATTTCCCTTTCTTTCCAAATCTGACAACGCCTCTGAAAGGTGAAATCTTCAAAAATATTTTGTCTTCTGCCTCAAATACCAACGGTCTGCGTTGCACATTGGCATATTTGGCTTGTCTATCTTGAGCTGTTCTCATTCTCTGTCGAATCAGCTTCACCTTCTCTGTCATATCTCGGATCATGTCAGGCCCAATCTCAGGTACCTCAGAAATATCATCCCAATACAACGGGGATCTGCACTTCTTATCGTACAACGCTTCAAACGGTGCCATCTCTATACTCATCTGATAGCTGTTGTTGTACAAAAACTCACAAAATGGCAAAGAATCTTGCCAACTAGTGCCAAAATTTAGCACTACCGCTCTCAGCATATCCTCCAGTGTCTGGATAGTCCGCTCTGACTGTCCATCGGTCTGAGGATGATATGCGGTACTTAGATGTAACTTCGTACCGAGAGCCTGCTGCAAACTGTGCCAAAAGTGCGAAGTAAACCGAGGATCACGGTCTGATACAATCGACTTCGGCACTCCATGCAATCTGACCACTTCTCTGACATATATCTCATCCATCTGGTCATGTCGGTACGTCATCTTGTATGGAATAAAACATGATGATTTGGTCAATCTGTCAATCACGACCCAAATCGCATCATAACCTCTGGAGGAACGAGGTAGCTTCGTCACAAAATCCATAGAAATGTGGTCTCATTTCCATTCTGGAATATATAAACTCTGCAGTAGACCTCCTGGTTTCTTCCTTTCTGCTTTCACATGCTGGCAATTCAAACATCTAGACACAAAATCTTTGACATCTGATTTCATCTGTTTCCACCAATACTGTGTTTTCAGATCATTGTACATCTTTTTGCCACCAAAATGAATGCTGAATCGACTACAATGTGCCTCTGACAAGATTTGCTGTTTCAACTCTGACACATCTGGCACAACAATACGATTATTCACATATAACACATCATCACGAACCTGATATTCTGATTGATGTCCAGCTCTAACCATAGCAATCGAATTCTGAATGTTCTGATCAATTTTCTGTGCTTCTTTGATTCTTAACATCAACTCGGGTTCAAATTGAATGGCATACAGTCTCAGAGGCTTACAATCTGTTTCACATACTAATCCAGAAAGATAGCAATCTTCAATCAAATGTGAAACACCAATCGTCGACAAGGATAAAAAACATACCTTTCGACTCAGTGCATCAGCTGCTGCATTTGACTTCCCTGGGTAGTATTTGATTTCACAATCAAAATCTTTCAGTAAATCAAGCCATCTTCTTTGCCTCATATTCAGCTCTGACTGTGAAAACAGATATTTTAAGCTCTTATGATCAGAATAAATCGCAAACTTCTCACCGTAGAGGTAATGTCACCAAATCTTCAATGCAAATACAATCGCAGCCAATTCAAGATCATGAATCGGGTAGCGAGTCTCATGTGGCTTTAGCTGTCTCGAGGCATAAGCAATGACATGGCCTCGCTGCATCAAAACACAACCCAATCCTCGGTGAGAAGCATCACAATAAACAACAAAATCACCAGTACCTGACGGGATAGTCAACACCGGAGAACTGGTCAATCTCTTCTTCACCTCTAGAAAACTGGACTCACATGCCTCTGACCAAACAAATGACGCATTCTTCTGGGTTAGCTGCGTAATCGGTTTCGCAATACTCGAAAAATCTCTGATAAACCGACGATAATATCCTGCCAAACCAATAAAGCTATGTATCTCTGGTACAGATGTAGGTCTCGGCCAACTGATCACGGCCTCGACTTTGCTAGGATAAACAGAAATTCCATCTCCAGACATAATGTGACCCAGAAATACAACTTGTCTCAGCCAGAATTCACATTTCGACAGCTTTGCATACAGTTTCTCTGTTCTCAGAATCTTTAATACAGTTCTCAAATGTTCAGCATGATCAATCATATTCTTTGAATATATCAGGATATCATCGATAAATATAATCACAAAATCATCAAGATATTTCGGAAATATGCGGTTCATCAAACCCATAAATACTGCCGGAGCATTGGTTAAACCAAATGGCATGACAATAAACTCATAATGTCCATACCTAGTTCTGAAAGCTGTCTTCGAGATATCAGAATCTCTGACTCTCAGCTGATGATATCCAGATCTCAGGTCGATCTTGGAATACATAGAAGAACCCTGCAACTGATCAAATAAATCATCTATACGAGGCAAAGGGTATTTGTTCTTTACCGTAGCCTTGTTCAGTTGCCGGTAGTCAATGCAAAGTCTCATTGACCCATCTTTCTTTCTCACGCACAGTACTGGAGCACCCCAAGGAGAAACACTCGGTCTGATGTACCCCTTGGCCATTAAATCTTCTAACTGCTCTTTCAATTCTTTCTGTTCTATCGGTGCCATTCTGTACGGTGCTCGAGAAATAGGTGTTGCACCTGGCATAAGTTCAATGCTGAAGTCTATCTCTCTGACTGGAGGCAATCCCGGAATCGCATCTGGGAAGACATCAGCAAACTCACATACTACTAGCAAATCAGCCAATGATGGGCTCGATTTCAGTACATCATACAAGGAATCCCTCTGCTCCTTTCTATAATAATCGAGTCATCGATAACGCAGATATCAAAGGAATTCTAGCTCTAGAACCCTTACCATAGAATTTTCATTCATCAGTCATATTAGGTCTGAATTTCACAATCTTATGAAAACAATCTACGGTTTCTCTGTACTTGGTCAGCATATCAATACCAATAATATAGTCAAAATCAAACAACCCAAGTACAATACAATCTAACTCAATCTCATGGCCATCATACTGTAGCATACAAGGTTTAACAGAATTCACTGATATCAACCCTGTCCCCAAAGGAGAAGAGACAGAAACTACAAGAGACAAAGACTCAACAGGCAACGCATGAATCAATGCAAATCTGTCCGAAATAAATGTATGGGATGCACCTGTATCTATCAATACATATGCAGGATAACCACAAAGAGTACAGTTACCTGAAACAACATCATCAGGTGCGTCCTAGGCCTGTTCCTCAGTCAATGCAAACACTTTGGCCTTCTGTCTAGGAGGCTGGCTAACCGTTTGGCTTCCTCCTGGCCTTGGCTGTGACTGGGTAGGTGCTGGCTGGAACGAGTGAACAGCAGATGCTCGTCTATCAGGCTGTGCCCCTGATCCAGTTGATTCTGCTCCCTGGGATCCCTGAGAACCTCTCTGTGGACATACTCTAGCAAAATGTCCCTGCTGTCTGCAGATGCGGCAACTGCCAAGTTCTCCTTGGCATTGCTCTGTGGGATGTCTCCCTCCACAAGTCCTGCAATAAGCCCCGGTATAACTCTGTCAAGAACCACTGGAACTAGAAGAACTGCTGCCAGACTTCTTAAACTGTTTCCCTTTGGCTTTCAACTGATCTTTCTTTCCATTGCTGCTACCACCACTTTCAAATCGGAGAGGTGGTTGGGGAAACTGAGTTGAGGACTGTTGCTGTGATCTCGGTGCTGGGGCAACATACGAAGCTCTTTTCTGCCTAATCAGGCCGGCTTCAGCTCCCTTTGCTCTATTCAGGGCATCAGCAAAATTATTCGGTCGCCCTGCATTTACCAGTGTAAAGATCTTGGGATTCAGTTCATTGAGGAACTGATCAGCAACAGCTTCGTCATTTTCAGCCACATGTGGAGAAAACTGCAACAAGGTAGAGAACTTGGCCACATATTCCTCAATATTCAACTGACCCTGTCTCAAATTGGCAAACTTCGCTCCCTTGTTTTTTTTGTACGATACTGGGAAAAATCTTTGATAGAATTCATCTTTAAAGACCTTCCAAGTGATAGTCGTACCTCGATGCTCCAATGCTCTCTTTGTTGTGATCCACCAATTCTTTGCAACGTCATGCAATTGGTGCCCAATCAGTTTAACTCTCCGCTCATCTGTGTAGTCCAATGAATCAAACAACATCTCAATGTCATCTAGCCAACTCTCACACTCAACTGAAGTCTCAGTGCCCTTCAAAGTCGATGGATGGAACGACTGAAATCTCTTCAACAGGGTTTCCATCGGTGTTGCAGTCACATCCATCGGATTCGCAGAGGTACTGCCTTGTTCGGGGATTCTTCGAGGATGCATATCTGATTATCAAAAGGGTTAGCAATAATAATTGACAAATCTGTCTCAGTCCCTTTCTGATCATCTTACCTCTGATCCAGAATCGGTTCTGATTCATTCTCAATCATACAAGTTACCAATCAAATCAGGTAAACATGTATATTCCAAAGCAGTAAACATGCTAGCACACAAAAGCAGGAAAGAAAACATAATCTACCCCGCTCACTAGCTTCTATCTCAAGCTAAAGGAACCTACTGCTCTGATACCACCTGCTGTGGGGACCCGGACGCTAATTCATTTCTTAATCATTCTTGGAAATAATTGGATCAATTAAATAAATTGGGTCTAATTTTTTTTTTTAAATACCGTGCGGAACATAATGTAATCAATCTGATATACATATCACAGGTTAAAAGTACAAGTCTTGTACAACATAGATCCATATCAAACTAGGGTTCAACAACTACATATCAAGTGATGAAACTTATTCTACAGTTGGGTCCGAATCTCCACGCTAATCTTTTTCTCTCATCCTCTTCTTGACCCTGATCCTGTCCCACCTGTTGTCATGCACACATTCAGACACAACAACAGCCGGACAACTCCGGTGAGAATAATATTCCCAGTATAAACAATGTGTACATGCAATCATATGAATCGATATAAAAGCATGCAACAAATATCAATAACATGTATCATAATCTGAAAGACATGAATCAATATAAAACTGTAAATAAACTCGTAACTCAACATCTCAGACTCAACTCATTTCTAATCTAGGGATCCCGATTCCTGGACATTGGCATAAGATACCGAATCTCTGCAATAGAAGCCGATCCGCTCCTACGCAACATCGATATAAACCAAGCATCCAGTGTCTTGGCATATCCGCCAAAGACTTGGCACCTCCGCCATTGACTAGGCACCTCCGCCCTGACTCATTACATGCTTTGCTATAACTCAATAGACTAAGCATATTAATCTCATAACTTGCAAACATCAATGCAATCAAATAAGTATGTGATTTAGGGAAACTCAAGTCACATATAACTCGAGTTATATCCTCCTGATTCAACATTGATTTATACCATTCTCTTGTCGGTCTGGAGAAGTCGAAGTCTTGAATTCGAAGCCTGTCAATACTCAATATGGCAACGACAATATCGAGGAGTACAATATCAATATACCACTCAAATCAATACTGGATATAATCAGAACTCAATCTAATTCTGTTTCAACTGCATAACTGCACAATCTCAATATACCCAGCAATACAAATATCAATAAGTGCCCATTTCAACTCATAATCGATCGACAAACAAAATCTGATATCAAATCTGTATAATCTCACTCAACTCAACTCTAAACAATCATAACAATTTCATATGGTATCTGTTCTTCAATCCGGTTTCGATTATACGATGTCTAACGTATCAAGAACACCATATATTACTCATATCTGATTCCTTCAATCTCATATTTGTAAATCATATCAAAACGTCTTAAAACTTACGTCCGTGTGAAGCCGTTGACACGAGGATCACAGAAATAAACTCAGATTGAAAATCGGACGGACGGATCTTTCGCAACTCGAAAGCTAATACATGAAGGAATTCAATTCTTCTCTGGAGCTTCCTCGGTGTTCTTTCTGATGAAGTTGAAGGAATGAAAAGATTTGTTACATATATCTTGCATGCCAAGGACCAAGTGGCTTCATGTATGTACTGCACATCTCGCGCATATGCGCAACCATGCTCAGCGCAACACTTGTCTTCTGCTCGTGCATATGCGCGCCATCTCCTCGCGCATATGCGCTAGACTTACTGTCTCGGCACCTATTCTCTTCCCTTCCTCGCGCAGATGTGCGCCCTCTTCTCGCTCATGTGCGCGAGGTCTTCTGCCATGCTCGCGCATATGCGCTGCTCGTTTCGTGCATATGCGTGAGACCTTCTGTCCTCGCACAACACAATAAACATGCCAACTCAAATCATATCTCAGAGTGGTCCGTCTATAATCGCAACAATTCATAATCATTAATCTCAAATGAACAAAATCAAATCTCGGGCATTACATGTATGATATGTGATATTATGTATGAAGGATGATCAAAAACCCAAGCCCAATTTGCTAGGTGTATGCTAGGATTTTTTGTGTTGAATAATTGTAATAATTATCAAATTTCAAGTAGGCTTGGTTTATGGCCTGTTCCCACCCCATGAGATGTATCCCTATTTGCCATGGATATTTATTTGTAAGTATTAGTATATTGGAAGATCAAGATTGGAAAATGGTGGCCTTGATGATTATGAAGATCGAAGACATGTAAATATTGAAAGCTTATGTAAAAGTTGCATTTACATCCCATGCATTTCCCTAGGATTGGACCTAGGCCCGTGCTTAGCTCACACGGGCCGTTAGTATTGGGGCGATTGATCATCCTTGTTTTGTTTACTATTTATAATATATGCATGATATGTTATAAATTATGAGTATGTGCGTTATTATTATGATAATAACAAAGTTACATGAGTCCGGCAAACATACGATCACACACGACAGGCTTTTAAATAAAATTAATGATGAGACATTTCAAAATTAAAAACCCTCATTTTGAATAAGATTCAAAATTAATATCAAGCCCGAAAAGGGGAATTATAAATTTGTTTATAATTTCCATGTCTTCCATCGACAATGGGTGCATGATGAACGCTATCTGTGTTCGGGGTTCGGCTCATATTATTGGGGGGGCCCTGGACACCGGAAAGCTGTGACATCCATTGACATGGTGATATGAACTACGTGGAACTCCCATGATTTCGGCTCATATTATTGAGGGAACTTATGGCGACCATCCATTAAGGTTAAACATCGATGGGTAAGGCTTGACACGTAAAGATGAACGACGTCATATTATTGGGTCATAATCACGCTCGTTGGCATGGATCTGATGTTGCCATCGGAGTTGACCACTGACGTGTTGCTCTTGTCGCTTCCTAGCTCATTTGATCCTTTTGTGGTGAATTTCAACATGAACAAGCTGGAGCCTACCCTTGACGAGTTGGTGAACATGCTTGTTACGTTTGAAGCTACCATCAAGAAAGAGAAGTCCGTTCTTTATATGGGTTCTTCATCTGGTGCGAAGACTGGTCCATATGGGAAGGGAAAGAAGTGTTCTTTCCAACGTCCCAAGAAGAACGTGCCCTTTAAGAGGCAGGATCCGAGTCCCGCTGTGGCAGCCACACCAGTTAAGGCTGACAAGACTGCTGATGTATGTCATCACTGCAAGAAGCCTGTACATTGGAGGCGTAACTGCAGAGAATATCTTGCCCAGAAGGGTTCTGGAAATGTTATGTTCTACATTGAAGTAAACATTTCAATTAACTCTAATTCTTGGGTATTGGATACCGGCGTTGGCTCACATCTCTGTAATGACTTGCAGGTGATGGGAAGAAGTAGGAGGCTTAGGGAAGGTGAGACCTTCTTGAGGATGGGTAATGGAGCAAGAGTTGCTGCCAAGGTCATAGGAGATGTTTACTTGCTTTTGAACAATGATTTTAAATTAATTTTAAGAAATGTTTTGTTTGTACCAGATTTGTTGAAAAACATTGTTTCCATTTCTATGCTTGATAAAGATGAATTTTCTTGTTTATTTAGCAAAGGTGTTTGCAACATTTACTGGAATGAATGTTTAATTGGTACTGGAGAACTTGAAAACGATCTCTACAACTTAAAATTGAAAGATATTCCACTAAACAATGTCCAAGCAATAACAACAACAAACAAACAAAAACAAGATACTCTAAATTCAGCACAATTGTGGCATGCTCAATTAGGACATATTTCCCTAAGAAGGATGAACAAGCTAGTGGGAGTAGGCATGTTTGATATGTCTGATATTAATGCTCTCACGACTTGTGAATCCTATCTAAAAGGAGAGAAGAACAAAATTCCCTTTAAGGGCCACGTGGAGCAAGCCAAAGGGTTATTGTATTTGATTCATACCGATGTGTGCGGTCCGCTTAGCATCACCACTAAGCATGGACATGCCTACTTCATCACCTTTACCAATGATTTTTCGGGGTATGGGTATGTGTATTTGATGAAATACAACTCTGAAGCCTTTGAAAGTTTCGAAGAATTCAGAAGTTGTGGGGACCCGGACGCTAACTCATTCTTTTCAATTATCATTGGGATTAAGTGGATCAATTACATAATCTAGGTCGAAATTTTTTTTCTTAAAAGGTGAGCAGAGCATACACAAGTGTTGAAAAGGCTACAACAAGTTATACTATAATTTATTCAAAGTACAAGATCAAGTACAATATCTACAACAAGATCCAAGATATAAAACTTGTTCAACTAAAGTCATACAACTAGTGTTTATTACTCACAATCACATGTCTAGTGATAAACAACCAGTTTTTTTTCTTCCAATCAAGCCCGGATCACCACTCTAAGTTCACTCGTTCAAGCTCTTCTCGACCCTGATCCTATCCCACATACAAACACAACAGTCGGATACTCAGGTGAGAAACATATTTCCTAGTATAAACAATGTATACATGCATGTCATATAATCATATACAAAGCATATAACATTTACAAAAGCATCGTAATCTACGAAAACATAAATCGATACCAATCTGTAATTCAAACTCTTTAACTCTTACTCTTTGACTCGACTCTTATATAGTTTAGGGATCCCGGTTCGAATAAGAACGTAACAAGTCTCCCACCTACTCTCCCATTTGAGGTGGCGGTACGTTCCTATTCCCGGACTTCGGTCCACTATATCGAGTTTCTACATTAAGAGTCGATCTTCTCCTAAGCGCATCGATATAAACCAAACGTCCAATGACTTGGCACCTCTGCCAAAGAATCTTTTACTATATCTATCGTCTAGTCCATGCTTTATTATAACCTCAATAGAACAAGCATATACGTTCAAAGAATTCAAATATATCAACACGATAACAAATAAGTATGTGGTTATTGGGAAACTCAAGTTATCTCTTACTCGAGTTATCTCTCCCGGTTTAACATTGATTTATACCTTTCTTTTCTCGGCGTTCGGTTAGATGAAATCAAGCTCACTCTTGCTCGATAACCTTCCGTTCTTCAACGTATAATAGCTTAGAACCCTCGCTCGTTCTTCTATCGATTTCGATGTTGAGTTTTCAAGTTCGACACCTTCGATACCGATCTGGCATAACATTTTCGAGATGTACAAATCAATATACAACTCAAGGCAAGACAATACTCAATCTAGTTATGTTTCGACGGCATAACGGCACAAGTTCGAGATATCCGGCAACTCAAACAACAAGAGCAATGTAGCAATAACTCATAACATCTCATAACCAATAACAAGCATAAGCCACAACTCCCAAAAATCTGTATAATCTCATTCACATATGCTATAAAATCAATAACAATTTCATACGGTATCCGTTCTTCGATCCGGTTTCGATTATAAATTCACTACAAGCTCAAGAACACATGAGCTCAATTAAATTCTGATTTCTCCCATATAGAAATTTTGAATCATACAAGAAAAAGTATCAAACTTACACCCTTTTGAAGCCTTTGACGAGAGAAACACGGAATTAAGCTCGGTTTGAAAATCGGACGGCCGGATTTTGCACAATCAAATTTTTAAAAGAAGCAACACTAGAGGATTTCCATGTAAGCTTGTCTCGGTTCTTGCTACCATTCTGAAAGAAATGAAGAAGGTGGTATACATGTTCAAATGCATGTCAAGACAAGTGGCAAGTTTTTATTTTTTTCATTCTGCACTGCTCGCGCATATGCGCGCCCTGTCCTCGCGCATATGTGCGAGGTCTTCTGCCTCGGCAATGGCTACTCGCGCATATGCGCGCCTCCTCTCCGCTCATATGCACGAGGCCTTCTGTCCTCACACATAATTTCATGCCTTCTCGTGTCTCCCTCGGCCTTTTCCTTCCATAATCACGTCAAGTCGTCAATTAATTAATCTCGATTTATTATGATAAAATTTCAGGCCTTACAATTCTCCCCCCTCTAAGACACGATTTCGTCCCCGAAATCAAAGGCAATCAAATCACATCGAAAGAATAATATATAACAGAAGCTAAATAAGAATCTCACATCAGTGAAACAAGTCCGGAAATTTCTGTCTCATCTCTGATTCAGTCTCCCAAGTAGCTTCTTTAATGCCATGACGACTCCACTGAACTTTCACAAGAGAAATAGTCTTCGTTCTGAGCTGCTTTTCTTTACGATCAAGAATCTGAAGTGGCTTTTCAAAATAACTCAGAGTTTCATCGAGTTCAGCCTCATCTGGCTGAAGAACATGAGAAGCATTGGGCATATATTTCCGTAGCATAGACACGTGAAAGACATCATGTATTCCAGATAGAGACGGAGGAAGGGCGAGTCGATATGCACGATCACCTATCTTCTCCAAAATCTCATACGGACCGATATAACGAGAAGACAACTTCCCTCTTTTTCCAAATCTGACAACACCTCTGAAAGGAGAAATTTTCAGAAATACTATGTCTCCTGCCTCAAATTCTAAAGGTCGACGTTGAATATTTGCATATTTGGTCTGTCTATCCTGAGTTGTCTTCATTTTCTGCTGAATCAGCTTTACTTTCTCAGTCATATCTCGAATCATGTCAGGCCCAATCTCAGGTACCTTGGATATATCATCCCAATAAAGAGGAGATCTGCACTTCTTGCCGTACAACGCTTCAAATGAAGCCATCTCTATACTCGTCTGATAGCTGTTATTGTTCGAGAATTCACAAAGTGGTAAGGAATCTTGCCAACTAGTGCAAAAATTTAGGACTACAGCTCTAAGCATATCCTCTAATGTCTGGATAGTCTTCTCTGATTGTTCGTCTGACTGAGGATGATATGCAGTACTCAAATGTAATTTCGTACCATGAGCTTCTTGCAAACTGTGCCAAAAGTGTGAAGTAAATAGAGGATCACGATTTGATACAATGAACTTTGGCACGCCATGCAATCTAACCACTTCTCTGACATAAATCTCTGCAATCTGATCGTGTCTGTACGTCATTCGGTAAGGAATAAAACACATTGATTTGGTAAATATGTCAATAACAACAAGAATCGCATCACAACCTCGGGAGGATCGTGGTAGCTTCGTTACAAAGTCCATGGAAATGTGATCCCATTTCCATTTTGGAATAGCTAAGCTATGCAGTAGACCTCCTGGTTTCTTCCTTTCTGCTTTCACCTGTTGGCAATTCAAACATTTGGACACCAAATCTGCGATATCTGATTTCATCTGTTTCCACCAAAATTGTTTCTTCAGATCATTGTACATCCTTCTGCCACTAGGATGAATACTAAAACGACTACAGTGTGCTTCTGTCAAAATCTGTTGTCTCACCTCTGAAACATCTGGCACAACAAGACGATTATTCACATATAATAGATTATCACGAACCTGATATTCCGATTGATGTCCTGATCTGACCATCGCAATCGAATTCTGAATATTGTGATCAAATTTCTGTGCTTCTTTAATTCTTACAATCAGATCTGGTTCAACTTGAATGGTACAAAGCCTCAGGGGTTTACAATCTGTCTCAAATACTAAACCAGAAAGACAGCAATCTTCAATCACATTCGAGACACCAATCGTCGATAAGGATAAACAACATACCTTTCGACTCAGTGCATCAGCTGCTGCATTTGATTTCCCCGGGTAGTATTTGATTTCCCAATCAAAATCTTTCAGCAAATCAAGCCATCTTCGTTGCCTCATATTCAGTTCTGATTGAGAAAATAGATATTTCAAGCTCTTGTGATCAGAATAATCTCAAATTTCTCACCATATAGATAGTGTATCCAATTCTTCAAAGCAAATACGATGGCAGCTAATTCAAGATCATGAATCGGGTAGCGAGTCTCATGTGGCTTTAATTGTCTCGAGGCATAAGCAGTCACATGTCCCCGCTGCATCAACACACAACCTAGTGATGAAACTTAAAATTAATAATTTATTATATGTTAAAACCTATATTTTCAAATTTAAGTTTCATTAAAATTATAAAATTATGTTATTTTAGTATTGTGTGTTTATATTTAAATGTCTTACTAAATATGTTTTATTTTCAGGTTTTCTACGTGTTGGTAAAATAATGATAACTCAAGCTAGAAAATTCAAATGGAGGTGATTCAAACATTTTTGAAATCCTTGAGAAATTATCTACAACTTTGCAGAAGACATGATTGCTTAAAAAGTTGGTTAAGATGATCAAATTGTGAAAATATCAAAAGGAGGACAAATTTACTTTCACCATGACCAGCATATAGTAAAAAAATCATAACTATTTCAATATTTAACCAAATGAGGTGAACCAAGTGGCCAAATTCATCTACAGATAATTTCCCACATGTTTGCTGTTTTGAGCAGAGTCAAATTCGGTGATTAAAGTCATGGAGCAAAGCATTGAAAGAAAAGACATGGAATTGAAGTTGGAGGAGACAAAGACTACTATTACAACTACATTGCATTAATAGAATTTTTGACCCTTTCTCTCATTTGGCCTATAAATAGAGGCCTTGTGCTAGCTTGAGAATCATTCCATCTCATTGTAAAACATAGTGTGAGTGTGTATAAAAGTTCTAAGTTCCAATATATTTTCCATTTTCCAAATTATGAGTGATGTTTTTAGTGTTGATCAAAAGTAAGTTCATGGAAAGCTAAATCTATTATGTCAAGGTGAAGAGGATGAATTCTTGGTGAAGTAAGATTGTTTATATTTTGTATATTCTTTCTTTATTTCTTTTCATTTTGCTAATTTCTTTTTATTGTAGGTATAAAAATGAATTATTTGTTGTTATCAATTTACATCAAATGCTTGATACCATTGAAGTGGTTATCTTGATTTGTTGTTTAATTTTGATACAATAAATATTTCATCAATTATTATTGTTATATTATACATATATATATATATATATATTTATATAATTATATCATATATTTCATTTAGACGATAGCGTGGCTCTGCCGGTTGTTCTAAATGAAATATTATGATATCTAACAATCTAACATTTACTTTATCGCAACTAACTTTTACTTTCCGCATCTAACATTTACTTTATCGCAACTAACTTTTACTTTCCGCATCTAACATTTACTTTATCGCAACTAACTTTTACTTTCCGCATCTAACTTTTACTTTATCGCAACTAACTTTTACTTTCCCGCAACTAACTTATTAAATCATATATTTCATTTAGGCAATAGCGTGGCTCTGCCGGTTGTTCTAAATGAAATATAATGATTTAATTTAACATTTATTTTATGCAGTTATATATTTATATAGTTATATATATAATCATAGGTACCATATATAAAATATCGGTGAATTCGGTATTTTCTATAGTGGGAACTATATTATATTAGGTGTGTGTTTAAATATTTTTATTTTCTTGGAACCATTATTTATGGTGGTTTCCTTTGTTTTACTTTTAGTTAAACAATATTGCATAAACCAAGAATAAATCCTCGAGCCTTGACAAAATTTATAATTTGTAAACTTCGTTCTTGCATTTGGTAATCTATAAATTAATAAATTTAAACTTAAAATAACCTCTCTGTGGATCGATCTCGTACTTACGAAATATATTACTTGCAGACAACCTACACTTGGGTGAATTATAATTTAAGTAGTAGCAAGTTTTTGGCGCCGTTGCCGGGGAGGTATAAATTAAGTTTATATTTGTTAATTATGTTTTATTTATAAGTATTGTGTTGTTTTTTTTATGAGTATTTGGAGTCGAAAAAAAGTGGTAGACTTATTCGAGTATCTGAAAATAATTTAAACATGGATGATAATTCAAATAATCAAGATAATGATAACAATAATAACAATAATAATAATAATAATCAAGAACATGATCAATTAAGAACACTTAGGCACCATATGAACCCTATTAGAACTAGTGCCCCATCTTGTTTAGTTTTTCCTCCTGATGCATCTAATTTCAACTTTAAACCTCAAATTATTCAACTTTTACCAAATTTTCATGGCTTAGATTCTGAAAATCCATATTTACATCTAAGAGAATTTGAGGAAGTTTGTAACACTTATAATGATCAAAATTGTAGCATGGATATAGTTCGATTAAAGCTTTTCCCTTTTTCTTTAAAAGATAAAGCTAAAACATGGCTACAAAATTTGAGATCAAGTTCAATAAGATCATGGGAAGAAATGCAACAACAATTTCTCAAAAAGTTTTTTCCTTCCCATAGAACAAACTCTTTTAAAAGACAAATTACTACTTTTTCTCAAAAACAAGGAGAAACATTTTATCAATGTTGGGATAGATATAAAGAATTACTTAATACATGCCCACATCATGGTTTTGAAACATGGAGAATAGTTTCTCACTTTTATGAAGGTCTAATACCTAAAGATAGGCAAATGATAGAATTCATGTGTAATGGAACTTTTGAAGATAAAAACCCAAATGAAGCTATGGAGTATTTGGATTCATTAGCAGAAAATGCTCAAAATTGGGATAATATAGGCACAATAGAACCACCAACAACTAAAATCAATAATTCAACAAATGGGGGTGGTATCTATAATCTTAAAGATGATATAGATATTCAAGCTAAACTTGCATCTTTAGCAAGAAAAATTGAGTCATTAGAAATGAAAAAGAGTGGTCAATTAAAAAGTATTCAAGAAATTGTTTGTCATATATGTGATACACATGATCATGCTACAAAAGATTGTCCAACATTACCTTCATTTAAAGAATGTCTCCATGAACAAGCAAATTATGTTAACAATTATAAAAAACCAATACTAGATCCTTTTTCAACATCATATAATCCTGGATGGAAAAATCATCCTAATTTTAGTTGGAGGAATGATAATAATGCACAACCCTCACAACAATATTTTCAAAATAACCAAAATCATCAAGGTTATATTCCTTATGTTACACCTCCAAGAAAAAACTTTGAAGATGTAATTCATGCATTTATCCAAAAGCAAGAATCTATCAATATTCAAAACAGTCAATCTATGACTGATTTGAAAGAAACTCTTGCAAAATTTGCATCTGCACTTAATATTCATGAAAAAGGAAAATTTCCATCTCAACCTCAACCTAATCCTAAAAATCAAAATCAAGAATTAAAAAATGAAAAAATTGATCAAATAAAATCTGTTATTACCCTTAGAAGTGGTAAAATAGTTAATGATCCATATAGTAATGAAAACAAGGATCATTTAAAATCAAAGAGTAAGGATGATAATCCTGATACTTTTGAGAATGATGATACCTTAAATTCTAAAAATAATATGTTGAATGATAAATCATCTGAAATAGTAAATGAATCAAATAAACCTCCACCATTTCCTCATGCATTAACAAATCATAAAAAACAAAAAAATGATTCTGATATCTATGAAGTTTTTAAACAAGTAAAGATAAATATTCCATTATTAGATGCTATTAAACAAGTACCTTCATATGCAAAATTTTTAAAAGACTTATGTACTGTGAAGAGAAAATTGCATGTGAAGAAGAAAGCATTCTTGGCTGAACAAGTAAGTTCTATTCTTCAAAATAATTCTAGTTTAAAATATAAAGATCCTGGTTGTCCAACAATTTCATGTATTATTGGAGAAAATAAAATTAAAAAAGCTTTGTTAGATTTGGGAGCAAGTGTGAATTTACTTCCTTATTCAGTTTATGAAAAACTTAATTTAGGAGAATTAAAACCCACTTCTGTTACTCTCTTACTGGCGGATAGGTCAATCAAAATACCTAGAGGTATTGTAGAAGATGTGTTGGTTCAAGTTGATAAATTCATATATCCTGTAGATTTTATTGTTTTGGATACACAACCAATAGAAGTACATAATGAAATTCCAGTAATATTGGGACGACCATTTCTAGCAACTTCAAATGCTTTAATTAATTGTCGAAATGGAATAATGAAATTGTCTTTTGGAAATATGACTCTAGAACTTAATGTGTTCAATTTATGTAAACAACCAAGTATTAATGAAAATGAATATGATAATGAAATTGAAACAATTATGGAAGAAAATATACAAGAAGAAAACTTAAATCAACAATCTGAAGTTTTTTCAATAGAAAGTTTTGAGTCTGAAAATAATTTTAAAAAAGATGATAATACAAAACTTGAATTAAAAGTTTTACCATTCGAATTGAAATATGTATTTCTTGGTGAAAATAAAACATTTCCTGTTGTAATTTCTTCCACTCTTCTACCAAATCAAGAAGAAGATTTAATTAAATTACTTAAGAAATATAAAAATGCAATTGGATGGACTTTGAAAGATATAAAAGGTATAAATCCTTTAATTTGCACACATAAAATTCATTTGGAAGAAAATGCTAAAACATATCAACAACCACAAAGAAGGTTAAATCCACATATGAAGGAAGTTGTTAAGAATGAAGTATTAAAACTATTAGACGCTGGAATTATCTATCCAATCTCAGATAGTAAATGGGTAAGTCCAACACAAGTAGTACCTAAAAAGTCAGGCATCACTGTTATAAAAAATGAAAAGGGAGAGTTATTACAAGCTAGGATTCCATCTAGTTGGCGTATGTGTATTGATTATAGAAAATTAAATGATGCAACTAGAAAAGATCATTTCCCACTACCATTTTTAGATCAAATTCTAGAAAAAGTAGCAGGAAATTCTTATTATTGTTTTCTTGATGGGTATTCGGGGTATTATCAAATACCTATATCATTAGAAGATCAAGAAAAAACTACTTTCACTTGTCCTTTCAGAACTTTTGCATTTAAAAGAATGCCATTTGGTTTATGTAATGCTCCGGCTACTTTTCAAAGATGCATGTTAAGTATTTTCAGTGATATGATTGAAGAATTTGTAGAAGTTTTTATGGATGATATAACTGTTTTTGGAAACTCATTTGAAAATTGTCTTAAAAACCTAGAAGAAGTATTAAAACAATGTGAAGAAAAAAATCTTGTTTTAAATTGGGAAAAATGTCATTATATGGTTAAATCTGGGATTGTGTTAGTTCATGTGATATCTGAAAAATTAATTGAAGATGATAAAGCCAAAGTTGATGTTATTGCTAATTTAACATCACCAAAAACGGTCAAAGAAGTTCGATCATTCTTGGGTCATGCAGGTTTTTATATAAGGTTTATAAAAAAATTTCAGCATAATATCTAAACCAATTTCGAATGTGAAAACCCGGGATTTTACGAGCCAAATTTCAGCTAACTTAACTCAAAGAAATGGCTTCAAAGCTCGGAGATTAACTCAACGAGAGGCCAAGCTGGAAGTAACTGCATCCATTGAAGTACTATCACGGGAGGAATAAAACCCCAGCTCAAGGACTCAATACGTCAGCTCAAAGCAGCTCAACCAATCTTGTCCTAACAAGAACAAAAAGGGAGCTACAAGATGAGCCAAGAGTTTGGACAAATTAAATGTGCAAGAAATAACCTTTGAGTTAACCCATGAAGGAGCTGCGGGAGGAGCTACGAGCTAGGACATAATAATGATGCAAGAAGTGACCCTTTAGAAAATCAAGGTGACTCTTAAAGCTTACATGGAAATTTGGAGTGCAATAATGGCTAGCATGGGAATTGAAGAATGCATGGGAAAGTGAAGTACAATTATGGCCAATCTTGGAGACCAAGATTTCGGCCATGATGGGGCTAGGGGGAAGGATTTTTGTGTGCCTATAAATACTACCCATTAGGTTGAGAAAAAGGCATCCCAAAAGCAAGAGAGAAATTCGGTTTTCCTTTTTTTTCCTCACCCTGCAAATTTCGGCCACCCCCTTCCACAAAACTCTCCAAAATTTGTCCAAGGCAATAAGAAGTCGAAGTCGAAGTGCTGTCGAAATCACGACTCAGTCTACTCGAAGTTATAATCGAAGTGCTGCTCAATTAGAGATCACAGTTGTTGAAATAGCGTCGAAGTGCTGCCCAATTTTCAACAAGAAATTTCCTTCAAAATACGGTAAGTGGGCTTTTGTTATGTACTTCGTTTCTATTTTAAACTTTGATATAAATAACATGACATGCATGTTGGTGTGTCCCTTTTTCGAAAATGTCAGTGTGTTCTATTTTAAATTTCGATCGATTATGTGTTCTCTTCTAAGTTTCGAAATTCTTGGCTCCGCTGTGTCTGTATGAATAACTCTGAAATCTGAATATCTGAAAACTTCTGTCTTTTACTTCTGAATTCTGTTGCACTGTTACGATTCGAATTTGAAATGGGACGGGAATTGTAGTTCTGTTCTGGCCCCCATTGGTGGGTATAAAACCATGTTCTGTTCTGACCCCCATTCGTGGGTATAAAACCAAGTTCTGACCCCCATTGGTGGGTATAAAACCATGTTCTTGCCTCATCCCTTAAAGGACTAACATATTGGGGACAATTTGACCATGGAAATGAGATGAGTAACAGTGTGTTTTGTCTGTTCCGAAATGATCTGAATTGTTTCTGTTTTGTTCTGAATCATTTGATAAGCTCCGTCTTTTATTCGCTTCGTTTCTGTTGTGTCAAGTCAAGAATATTGAGTTATGAAAGTATGTTAAAAGAAATTTTTTTTAAGAATTAAGTTCTATATGTATCTCCGGAATCGATCGACCCCCACTTGCTGAGTGTTTCCCAAAACACTCACCCCTTACAAATTTCAGATAAAAATGAAGAACAAATGAACGAGGAGGAGCAAGAAGCGTTTTGGAGATGGTGATCAGAATTCGAGAAATCAAGAAATTGTATTCCTTTTGTTTAGCTTCTGAAAAACTCTGATGTAAAAGTTTATTTCCTTGTCATTGTAAGACAATATATTATTTATGAAAAAGACTGGTTTGATTTGATACGAGGCTTTATTATTTTCAATGTAATTGTTAAACAATGTCGGATGTCACCGATGCTTCGGACTCGGGGCGTGACATCGAATCTTTTAACAAAAGATAAACAATTTGAATGGACTCAGAAATGTGAAAATGCTCTTAAAAAAATAATTAATCTTTTAATTACATCACCTATTTTACAACCTCCAGATTGGTCTTTACCATTTGAATTAATGTGTGATGCAAGTGATTATGCTATAGGAGCTGTGTTAGGACAGAGAAAAAAAGAAAATCGTATGCAACCTATTATGCTAGTAGAACCTTAAATAGTGCCCAAATAAATTATTCAACTACTGAAAAAGAATTACTTTCAGTAGTATTTGCATTAGATAAGTTTCGATCTTATTTAATTGGTTCTACTACTATTGTGTACATTGATCATTCTGCCGTAAAATATTTATCAAATAAACAAGATGATAAGCCAAGATTAATACGGTGGATTTTAATGTTACAAGAATTTGATATTATAAATAAAGATAAAAAAGGAAAAGAAAATGTCGTAGCCGATCATTTATCTAGAATAATGACTGAATCATCTCATAATGAAATACCAATAAATGAAAATTTTCCAGATGATCAGTTGTTTTATGCTACTATTATGCCCTGGTTTGCTAACATTGTAAATTTTATTGTGACAAATGAAATGCCTTCTCGTTGGAATTCACAAGATAAGAATAAATTCTTGATAGAAGTTAAAAATTTTTATTGGGATGATCCCTACTTGTTTAAGTATTGTCCTGACCAAATTTTTCGGCGATGCATACCCGACAATGAAGTAAGTAATGTTATTAAATTTTGTCATTCTGAAGCATGTAGAGGTCATTTTTCATCCAATAAAACAGCTGCAAAAATCTTACAATGTGGATTTTATTGGCCCTCTTTATTCAAAGATACGCATTTATTTTGCAAATCTTGTGAAAACTGTCAGAAGATGGGATCAATTTCAAAACGAAACATGATGCATTTAAATCTAATCATAATTATTGAAATATTCGATAGTTGGGGATAGATTTTATGGGTCCATTTCAATTATCTTTTGGATATACATACATTTTAGTCGCTGTTGATTATGTTTCAAAATGGATTGAAGCAATTGCATGTAGAACTAATGATCATAAAGTTGTTATAAAATTTTTAAAAGAAAATATTTTTAGTCGATTTGGAATACCTAGAG
>NC_133316.1:7418351-7423051 GCF_012295235.1 Primulina huaijiensis | reverse complement strand
GGGTAAGCCCGAATAAAGGATTATGTCCTGAATCACAAAGAGTTGTGAACCCACAGCTAGCTGTATCCCTGAACCATTGAGGGTCACACAAGTACTGGATTGTTTGTTCCCGTTGAGAGAATAAATTCAAGAAGTTGAATTTATATTATATAGTAAATTCAAAGAGTTGAATTTATGATAATTAAATTTTGGGAGAATAAATTCAAGTAGTTGAATTTATAAAATTTGAGAATTTGATTTATTAAACCCAAATGTTGGGTTTATTAAATATTAAATTTTGGAAGTGATAAAAATTCAAGGAGTTGAATTTATAATTTAAATAATAAATTCAAATGTTGAATTTATAATGTATTTAATTTATTAAGCTCAAAAGTTGAGTTTATTAATTAATAAATTAAATAAGGTGGGTATGTTTAATGGGCTTGTAAGAGTACAAGTCCATCATAATAAATAATTAAAGTTTTAATAGGCTTTGGTTAAATTAATTAAACTAGTTGTACTAGCCCAATTAATTAAATCAAGCCCATTAATGTTAATTATGTCATTAGGCTATTATTTAAATATAAATAACACATGTTAATTAAAAAAACCCTAGCCTACCACAACATAAGTCTTTCGAGACTTTCACTTTCAAAAGGGGAAAAATTGGCCACTACCTTTTGAAGGAAAATTTGAGTCATCTCTCACTTAATTTCTCTCCTATGCAAAACTTCTTCCATATTTTCTAGTGCAAATTGGAAGAGGAATAAACCATCTAATCGTGGGCTTGATAGGAGGATTTTATCGAAGAAAGTTCGTAGGGAATCAACAAGAGCTAATCCGTTTATATCGGATTAGTTGGAGTCCAGTGATTTAATTTAGAAAGGTATAATTTTTAAACATCCTATGCATGTTTAATTCCTGAAAACCATACGAGTGTCCAAAAGAATTATTTTGTTTTCAAAATAAAATAAAATTTTAAACTTCCGCTGCGTTTGGGCACATAGAAAACCGAGATCCAACAGTGGTATCAGAGCCAAGGTTTTTCTAAAACGTATGGTTTGATATTGAATAATTTGTTTCTAACCACACAAGAAAATTTTCAGAAAATTGTAACACCATTAAAATTATTTTTTTTTCAGAATACAAAACAAAAAAAAAAAATTTTTTAATCTGCCCGGAACTGTTCCGGGCAGTCCGTGCGCGCAGGGCCGCGCACGGCAGCGCGCAGTGCGGCGCAGCGGGCGGAGCGTCCGCACGCTATGCGCTGCTCTGCGCGGCGCACTGCGCGGTGCAGCGTGCGGAGAGTCCGCACGCTGCGCGCGGCGCCGAGCGCACTTGTGCGTGCCCTGCGCGCACAGGGCTGCTGCCGCTGCCCGAAACGTTCGGGCAACGGGCGGGCGGGCAGCGAGGGCGGCTGCCCGGGATTGTCTCGGGAAGCGTGCTGGATGATGGGCTTGAACTGTTTGGGCCTAGGGTGCAATTTTCTGATTTTTTAAATTTTTGGGCAAAATTGATATTTTTGAAAATTGATTCAATTTTTATTTTTGAAAATTAATTTTTAAAATTAATAATTTTCTTGTAAAATAAATAATTAGAATATGATTTTAATTATTTATGGTAAAAATGAGTTTTTACAAGAAATCAATTTTTATTGATTTAATTAAAAATTAAATAAAGGTGTTTATTTAATTTATTAAATTCTTTAATAATTGTGGTGGTTAGTAATAAAATTATTAGATATGATTTATCAGTTAATTAAATTTGTTTAATTAATTGATGTTAATATTTGATATTAAATGCATGAAGGATGATCTAGAGCCTTGACCAATGTGTTAGGTGTATGTTAGGATATTTTACTGTTTTTATTCATTTTGTTAATATTTGATATTATTAAAGTGAGCCTGGTTTATGGCCCGTTCCCAACCCATGAGATGTATCCCTTATGTGCCATGGCTATTTAAATGTAATTATTAGAAATAGTGGGAGATCAAGACTGGAAGATGGTGGGCCCGATGATCAAGATGAAGACATGTAAAATATTGGAAGCTTTTGTAATAAGTTGCATTTGCATCCCTGCATTCACCTAGGTTTGGACCTGGATCCACGTATGGCTCACAGGGATCTAATAGTGTTGGCGATCGATCATCCTTATTTATTGTTGAATGTCATATTATGATATATGTGATATATCGTAGTATGCATGTATGTATATTATTAAATAATATAGTTGCATGAATCCGGCAAACATACAAACTCGTGACACGCGATTTTTAAATTAAAATGATGAGACAATTTTAAAATTAAAATCCCTCATTTTGAATAAGATTCAAAATTTATATCAAACCGAAAAAGTAAAAATTAAAAGAGTTTAATTTTTCCTTGCCTTCCATCAACCGTGGTTGCATGTTGATCGATACCCGCGTACAGTGTCTGGCTCATATTATTGGGGAGACCTGTACGCCGGAAAGCTGTGACTTCCACTGGACATATGATGTGAATTGAGTGGAACTCCCATGCCTTCGGCTCATATTATTGGGGGAACTCATGACGACCGTCCACTATAATTCAAAATTGATGGGTTGGTTTGACACGTGAAAATAAATGGCGTCATATTATTGGGTCCTTATTAAACGTGAGGCAAAACACGCAGAGGTTGCATAAAGATGCAATTGGATTCTACCTTTTAGATATTATAATTGGCTGATATTATTCGAGATTATAATTGGCTAATTGGACTCTACGTGCCTACTAAGGAAATATGATTTCCCTTTTTCATCAGAGGGTGGTGGAAATGTCAAAATAGTGGGAGGGAAATTTATAAAATGAAAATCCATATTTTATATCTTAGAATTGTTTTAAAATTATCAGTAACTATTATCTGGTTTCATTTTCAGTATATTTACGATGTCTACTCGTAACCCGCTTTCAATCATTCTCGATCAAAACAAATTGACTGGCCCTAACTATCACGACTGGTTCCGAAATTTAAAGATTGTTCTGAACTCATAGAGGATTGCGTATGTGCTTGATAAGAAGCCACCAAAGGAGGCATCTCCTGATATCAGTAGGACTGAGTTAGCTAAGCTTGAGAAATGGTGGGACCATGATCTTCAGGCTAAGAGCTACATGTTGGCTTCTATGTCGAATGAACTTCAGAGAAGGTTCGAGGAGGCGGTGAATGCTGCTGACATTCACCTTCATCTGAAAGAATTGTATGCTGTACAAACTCGTTCAGAGAGACATGCTACTGTTAAAGAACTCATGACTACACGCTTGCGAGAGGGGGCTTCGGTCCATGAGCATGGTGTTAGGATGATTGGGCTCATCGAGAAGTTGGTGGGACTCGACTTGGTTATGCCTAGTGAGCTCTCGACTGATATTCTATTGCTGTCTTTACCTGCCTCGTTCGATGGATTTGTGGTTAATTTTAATATGAACAAGCTTGAGGCCAGCCTTGAAGAGTTGGTCAATATGCTCACTAATTATGAGGCCACAATTAAAAAGGAAAATAATGTTCTTCTGGTGGGTTCTTCGTATGGTACGAAAAAGGGAGCCCCAAATAAAGGCAAGAAAAGTTCTGCCCCTCCTAAGAAGAACAAGCCCAACAAGAAGCCATACAAGAAACAAAATCCGGGGCCCACAAAGCCTGACAAGTCAGAACAAATCTGTTTCCACTGCAACAAACCTGGACATTGGAGGCGTAATTGCGCGGAGTATCTTGCCCAGAAGCGTTCGGGCCATGGTATGTTTTATATTGAAGTTAATGTTTCTATTAATTCCTCTTCTTGGGTAATGGATACCGGATGTGGTTCTCATCTATGCAACGATTTGCAGGTGATGGGAAGAAGCAAGAGGCTTAGAGATGGTGAGACCTTTCTAAGACTAGGAAATGGAGCAAGAGTTGCTGCCACTGCCATTGGAGACGTTACTTTAATTTTGGACAATGATTTTAAGTTGTTTTTGAGAGACGTTTTATATGTTCCTGAATTGGTTAAAAACATCATTTCTATTTCTATACTTGATAGGGATGGTTATTCTTGTGTTTTTGCTAAAGGTGTTTGCAATTTATACAAGAATGAATGTTTGATTAGAACCGGAGAATTAACAAACGATCTCTATAACTTATAATTAAAGGATATTCCATTAAACAATGTCCAAGCGCATACGAAAACAACAACAGACAAAAGGAAAATAGAAAATCCAAATCCCGCACAAATATGGCACGCTAAACTAGGTCATATTTCCCAAAGAAGGATGCACAAACTAGTAGGAGAAGGCATGTTTGACCTGTCAGACATAAATTCTCTACCAACTTGTGAGTCCTGTCTAAAAGGAAAAATGACTAAAACTCCATTCAGTGGAAACGTGGAACGTGCACATGGTCTACTGGATTTGATCCACACGGACGTTTGTGGCCCGCTAAGTGTTAGCACAAAATTTGGGCATTACTACTTCATTACCTTTACTGATGACCATTCGAGGTATGGGTACGTTTATTTGATGAAACACAAATCTGAAGCATTTGAAAAGTTCAAAGAATTCAGATCTGAAGTAGAAAATCAGCTACAAAGAAGTATTAAAGCACTTCGATCTGATCGAGGTGGAGAATACTTGAGTGCTGAATTTTTGGGTTATCTAAAAGAGAATGGGATTCTCTCACAGTGGACTCCACCAGCAACACCACAATTGAATGGTGTTTCTGAACGTCGAAATCGAAC
>NC_133316.1:7411992-7412814 GCF_012295235.1 Primulina huaijiensis | reverse complement strand
TCACAAAGTGGCAATGCATCTTGCCAACTAGTGCTAAAATCAAGCACTACGGCTCTCAGCATATCTTCCAATGTCTGGATAGTCCGCTCTGACTGTCCGTCAGTCTGTGGATGATATGCGGTACTCAGATGTAACTTCGTACCTAGAGCCTGCTGCAAACTCTGCCAAAAGTGTTAAGTGAACCGAGGATCACGGTCTGATACAATCGACTTCGGCACTCCGTGCAATCTGACCACTTCTCTGACATAGATCTCAGCCATCTGGTCATACCTGTATGTCATCTGATACGGAATAAAGCATGCTGATTTGGTCAATCGGTCAATCACGACCCAAATCGCATCACAACCTCGGGAGGATCGTGGTAACTGCGTCACAAAATCCATGGAAATGTGATCTCATTTCCATTCAGGAATAGACAAACTGTGCAGTAGACCTCCTGGTTTCTTTCTTTCTGCTTTTACCTGTTGGCAATTCAGACACTTTGACACAAACTCTGTGACATCAGATTTCATCTGTTTCCACCAAAACTGTGTCTTCAAATCATTGTACATCTTTCTGCCACCAGGATGAATGCTAAAACGACTGCGGTGTGCTTCTGTCAATATCTGTTGTCTCAATTCTAAAACATTCGGCACAACAATACGATTATTCACGTATAGTACATCATCACGTACCTGATACTANGAATCATCGGGGAGGTACTTCCGTAACATAGATACATGAAAGACATCATGTATTCCAGATAGATAAGGCGGTAATGCAAGTCGATAGGCATGGTCTCCTATCTTCTCGAGAATCTCATATGGCCCAATAAAACGTGGA
>NC_133316.1:7405075-7411892 GCF_012295235.1 Primulina huaijiensis | reverse complement strand
GCATTTACGAGAGTTTGAAGAAGTGTGCAACACATATAATGATCTGAATTGTAACATGAACACCATTCGACTTAAGCTTTTTCCTTTTTCTTTAAAAGATAAAGCTAAAACTTGGCTACAAAATCTTAGATCGGGATCCATTCGAACTTGGGATGAATTGCAACAACAATTTTTGAAAAAAAATTTTCCATCTCAAATAACAAATTCTTTCAAAAGGCAAATCATCACTTTCACTCAAAAACAAGGAGAAACTTTTTATCAGTGTTGGGATAGATATAAAGAATTGCTTAATCTTTGTCCACATCATGGTTTTGAAATTTGGAGAGTTGTTTCTCATGTTTATGAAGGCTTAACACCTAAAGATAGGCAAATGGTTGAATTTATGTACAATGAAACATTTTAAGATAAAGATCCAAATGAGACAATTGAGTATCTCGATTCATTAGCTGAAAATGCTCAAAATTGGGACACTATAGGTACAATCGAACCATCTAATAAGATTCAATCTCCTACATCTGGTGGAGGTATGTACACTCTCAAAGATGAACATGATCTTCAAGCTAGATTTACCTCTTTGGCAAGAAAAGTTGAGGCACTTGAATTGAAAAAGAATGGTCAATTAAAATCTGTTCAAGAAATTGCATGTCACATCTGTGATACAAGTGATCATTCTACAAAAGATTGTTCCACTTTGCCTTCTTTTAAAGAATGTCTCCATGAACAAGCCAATGTTTTAAACAATCTCAAAAGGCCAAATTTTGAACCATTTTCTCAAAGTTACAATCCAGGTTTGCGAAATCATCCAAATTTTAGTTGGAGGAATGATAATGCTGCACAATTTTCACAACCACATTTCCAAAATCAACAAAATTTTCAAAATTATGCACCTTATGTTCCTCCACCTAAAAGGAATTTGGAAGATATATTGAATTCTTTCATTGCAAAGCAAGAGTCTATCAATACTCAAACTGCTCAAACCATGACAGATTTGAAAGATACTCTTGCTAAATTTGCATCTGCACTTAATGTTCATGAAAAAGGTAAATTTCCTTCACAACCTCTGCCTAATCCCAAGGATCATCATTCACAAACTGGAACTTCTGGAACTCAACCGATGGATCAGGTAAAATCTGTTATTACCCTTCGAAGTGGTAAGGTTGTGGAAAAATCCATTCTTGAACCTTGTGAAGATGATGATAAATCAACTCCAAAGGGTAAGGAAGTGGAACCCATAACTTGCGAAGAGGAGGTTCAACAGACAGTGTCACCACCATTCCCTCATGCATTGAAAAATACAAAAAAATCAAATTTGAATTCTGATATATATGATATTTTTAAACAAGTAAAAGTTAATATTCCTTTATTAGATGCAATAAAACAGGTACCATCATATGCCAAATTTTTGAAAGACTTGTGCACTGTGAAAAGAAAATTGAATGTGAAAAAGAAAGCATTTTTAGCCGAACAAGTAAGTGCAATCATTCAAAATAATAATGCTTTGAAATACAAAGACCCTGGTTGTCCTACTATTTCTTGTATTATTGGAGAACGAAAGATTAAAAAAGCCTTGCTTGACCTTGGAGCTAGTGTGAATTTACTTCCATATTCAGTTTATCAAGAACTCAATCTAGGCGAGTTAAAACCTACTTCGGTAACACTTTTACTTGCTGATAGATCTGTTAAAGTGCCAAGAGGTATGGTAGAAGACGTGTTGGTCCAAGTTGATAACTTTGTATATCCTGTCGATTTCATAGTTTTAGATACACAACCTATCGAAGCTTGTAATGCAATTCCTGTAATTTTAGGTCGTCCATTTTTAGCAACTTCTAATGCTCTTATAAATTGCAGGAATGGAATAATGAAGTTGTCATTTGGTAACATGACCTTGGAGCTTAATGTGTTTAATCTTTGTAAGCAACCACATGACAAAGGAGATGAAAGTGAAGATGAAAATCTTATTGAAACTCTTGTGGAAGAAAACATTCAAGAAGGGAGTACTCGTGATCAATTAGATATTTGTTCAATTGAAACTGTTAAAGAAAATATTGAAATTGATCTTGATGATTTTATCAGGTATCACTCGTTACCAGGATCAGAGAAAGAATTTGATGCAAAATATGAGAACAAAGTTGAACCACCCATATTGGAGTTAAAACCCTTGCCAGAAGAATTGAAATATGCATTTCTTGGAGAAGATGAAACATATCCGGTGGTAATTTCTTCCAAACTAGCAAGTGATGAAGAAGGTAAATTAGTTGATATGCTTAAAAGACATAAAAATGCAATTGGTTGGACACTAAAAGATCTCAAGGGCATTAATCCACTAATTTGCACTCACAAAATTCACTTAGAAGAAAATGCAAAAACATCTCAACAACCACAAAGGAGATTAAATCCACACATGAAAGATGTTGTGAAAACTGAAGTTCTCAAACTACTTGATGTTGGGATTATCTACCCTATTTCTGATAGTAAGTGGGTAAGCCCAACACAAGTAGTTCCGAAAAAATCTGGCATCACAGTGATAAAAAATGAAAAAGGTGAATTGTTAACAAGTCGAGTCCCATCTAGTTGGCGGATGTGTATTGATTATAGAAAATTAAATGACGCCACTAGAAAAGATCATTTTCCATTACCATTTTTGGATCAAATTTTAGAAAGAGTAGCAGGTCATCCATACTACTGTTTTCTTGATGGATATTCAGGTTATTATCAAATTCCCATTGCACTCGAAGATCAAGATAAAACTACATTCACATGTCCTTTTGGAACATTTGCATTTAGAAGGATGCCATTTGGATTATGCAATGCCCCAGCAACATTTCAAAGATGTATGCTAAGCATTTTTTGCGACATGGTTGAAAATTGTTTGGAAATTTTCATGGATGATTTAACTGTCTTTGGAAATACATTTGATAATTGTCTTGAAAATTTGGAAAAAGTTTTAAAAAGATGCGAGGAAAAAGGTCTTATTTTAAATTGGGAAAATTGTCATTACATGATTACTTCTGGAATTGTTTTGGGACATGTTGTGTCATCTCATGGAATTGAAGTTGATAAAGCAAAAGTTGATGTCATTGCCAATTTACCCCCTCCAAAAACCATTAAAGAAATTCGCTCATTTTTGGGACATGCTGGATTTTATAGGAGGTTTATAAAGGACTTTAGTTTAATCTCTAAACCCTTTTATAACCTCTTAACAAAAGACAGTGCATTTGAGTGGACTCAAGAATGTCAAAATGCTTTTGATAAAATCATTCGACATTTAACATCAGCTCCTATCATGCAACCTCCTGATTGGTATTTACCATTTGAAATCATGTGCGATGCAAGTGATTATGCAGTCGGTGCAGTATTGGGTCAAAGAAGAAACGGTAAGCCTTATGTGATATATTATGCAAGTAAAATTTTAAACAATGCTCAAATGAATTACTCCACAACTGAAAAAGAACTACTTGCTGTAATATTTGCATTAGATAAATTTCGTTCTTATTTGATTGGATCAACAACTATCGTGTTTGCTGATCATTCTGCTATTAGATATTTGTTGACCAAACAGGATGCAAAGCCACGACTGATACGATGGATTTTGTTGCTCCAAGAATTTGACATTGTGATCAAAGATAAAAAAAAGAACCGAGAATGTCGTTGCCGATCATTTATCGAGACTATTAACATGATCATCTATTGAAATGACACCAATTAACGATAATTTTCCTGATGAACATCTATTTTCAGTTACTACTACACCTTGGTTTGCTAACATAGTAAATTTTCTTGTGACAGGAAAAATGCCACCGCAATGGAGTTCTCAAGATAAAAGAAAATTTTTGAATGAGGTAAAAAACTTTTATTGGGATGATCCGTATCTGTTCAAGTATTGTTCGGATCAAATTTTTCGACGTTGCATACCCGACAATGAGGTAAGTAGTGTAATTAAATTTTGTCATTCAGAAGCATGAGGAGGACATTTTTCTTCAAAGAAAACAGTTGCAAAAATCCTGCAGTGTGGATTTTATTGGCCCACTTTGTTTAAAGACACCCACGAAATCTGCAAGATTTGTGAAAATTGTCGAAAATTGGGTGCGATTTCAAAAAAAAACATGATGCCTTTGAATCCTATTATTGAAATTGAAATCTTTGATTGTTGGGGAATAGATTTTATGGGACCTTTTCCACCGTCGTTTGGATACTTGTATATTTTAGTTGAAGTTGATTATGTTTCCAAATGGATAGAGGCAATTCCATGTCGAACAAATGATCATAAAATCGTCATCAAATTTTTAAAAGAAAATATTTTTAGTAGATTTGGAATTCCTCGAGCCATGATAAGTGATGGGGGAACTCACTTTGTTAATAAACCATTTGCTTCATTAATGAAAAAATATGGTATTACTCACAAAGTAACTACTCCTTATCATCCTCAAACAAATGGACAAGTTGAATTAGCTAATAGGGAGATAAANTTGGGCGATCAAAACTTTAAATTCAAGCATGGATGATGCCAACAAATTGCGTAAATTGCAACTTAATGAACTTGATGAACTTAGAAATGACGCGTATGAGAATTCAAGGATTTATAAAGAAAAAATCAAATCATTTCATGATAAAACAATTCTTAGAAAATCTTTTGAGATTGGTAAAAGAGTTTTGCTTTATAATTCTCGACTTCACATATTCCCAGGAAAATTACGATCAAGATGGACATGCCCATATGTTATAAAGCATGTGTATACTTATGGAGCTGTGGATATTGAAAATCCTAAAAATGGTGATGTTTTTAAAGTGAATGGACAAAGGCTTAAACCATTTTTGGAAAATGAAATCTTTCAAGAAGAGTTTATTTTCCTTTCTGATCCTTGATTTTTTTTTTGTGTTGCATTTAATTTTGTTTGTTTTTATTTCAGGTTTCTTTAATCTTTTTATTTTCCAGGTTAAATGGCGGATAACGGTACTCCGTGACTCTCATAGTCGGTTTAATCAGTTTTCCATAATTGCTGATACAAAAATAAAAAAAAAATCATTTCTTTTCTTTTCAAAATGGATGAAATTCTCTCAAAAATTTGTAAATATTTTTCCTCTGATTCTGAAAATGTTCTAAGAAAAATTTATGCAGGAAGATGTGAAAGATTGAGATTGCTAATGCAAAAAGAAATTCCAGAAGATATTCCTCTTGTAATAGAAGCTAAGGTCCGATTATGAGGAGAAGTTCCACAATCATTGCTCATTCGGTATTTGCCTGGATTAGGAAAAAACACTTATACGAAAAAACGAAGAGCCAAAAGTTTAGGGGTTTGTCATAAGTGTGCAAGATGGACTAGTGACAAACGATGCAGATCTTTGAGATGTGTTTCCAATAACAGAGAAGATAAAAGTGGTTTCATTATGAATGGGCTGAGTAAGGAGTCTTTAGATAACATCTTATTGACTCTTGAGACGCATTCTAGTGGACATGTGCATATTGAACTTCTCCGTTTATGGAAACAATTCCAAGATGAGCGTCATAGTCTTGGGAATCCGACTAAAAAAGACCCTATTTGCCAATTTATAAGAAAATTTGATGGGAAGCATGTCCTCAACTCATAGAAGGCGTTGAAGCCGTTTCTGGACGTAAAACCAGAGGAAAATTGTGAGCCACAATCACACTACTGTTTACATGCATGTGTGTCATTATTGTTTTTACTGTTTATTCTGTTTACAACTGTGACCCATAGTTTTGTCCTAATAACATATCACCCCTATAAAATCTCTCATCTTTCTCTCTATTTTCGCAGAAAAAAAAAGAGAAGAAAGTAAAAAAACATGGCTGGAACCCCTGCACAATCATTGAAAAATATTTGTGTATTTTGTGGGTCGAGTCCTTGAAAAAATGAAGTGTTTGTAGAAGTAGCGAATAATCTTGGAAAGATATTGGCTGAGAGAAAAATTCACTTGGTATATGGGAGAGGTAATATTGGGTTAATGGGATCTGTTTCAACATCTGCTCATCTTGGAGGTAGTCAGGTTTTGGGTATTATTCCTACAGCTTTAGCTGAAGGAAATATTACAGGTGTTACGATTGGTGAGGAATTAAAAGTTTCTTCTATGTATGAAAGAATCACAAAAATGATTGAAAATTCTGATGCTTTTATCGCACTACCAGGTGGTTTTGGTACATTAGAAGAAATTTTTCACACTGTTTCTTGGGCACAACTTAATATCCATAATAAACCTGTGGGCTTGTTGAATATCAATAATTATTATGACAGTTTGTTGACATTTCTTGATAAAGCTGTGGAACAGAATTTCATTTCAGAAAATTCACGACGGATGCTCATCTGTGCTTCGACTGCCGACCAATTAATTGATGATTTGGAAGCTTTTGTTCATAAGCCTGATCCGATGATAACAAAGATCAATTGGTCGCAATCAAGCAATAAGAAAAGGAAGTTGGATCATTGATTCAAAAGTCGTGGATTGGTTTGCGTTTGTTTCAGTTTGTTATCTTCAATAAAATTCAAGGTGATATCTCTTTCATTATGTACTCTTTATTAATAGTTATTTTGACATTAGGGACAATGTCATATTCTGATTGGGGGGAGAACAAACTTATAAAAAAATATTAAAAAAAAATAAAAAATATATATATTTAAAAAAATATATTATTTTAAAATAAAACCATGTTTATTGTTTGTATCTTAGTAATTTTTGCAAAAATATCATACATTACATGTTTGAAATGTTTAAATTAGAACATGTATTAATCTATGTAAGGATGTTTAAATTTTTATTTGAAAAAATGTCAATTTTAATATTCTGATCAATATAAAAATATGAT
>NC_133316.1:7356089-7404808 GCF_012295235.1 Primulina huaijiensis | reverse complement strand
CATTTTTCTGAGCATTTATCTGTATTCCAACTCCATGAGAGAAATCGTTGCCATAAATTGAAACATTTATTAACCTGTGAGGATATGGAGTTGAGACTCTTACTAGGAATTTCTGAAGGCCGTGTACATTTAACTACCTGAAATAAGCTTTGAATTGATCATCTCAAATTATTTCATAAATTATAATTATAATGATCTTGATATAACTTTGACAGTTTTCAAATTTAATTTAAACACTTAGATAGTTGTGTTACATTTCTATTTAAATTAATCAATATGTTTTGTATTGCTATTAACGCAATAAGCTGGTTGGGAGGTGTGATAAACATAAAAATTGTACATTAATTAAATGTTTTATAATATAAATATATAGTTTTTGTTTTATTAAATGTTTAAATATTATATGTTTTATAATAAATTGTATAAAATATAAGTTGTTGTGTAATTACAAGTTTTTACTATTTTTTACAGGTTCGATAAAACAAGAATAAACTTGGCATTGCAAATGGGATTAAGATGATTCTTGGACCTGTAGAAAGTTGATTATAATATCTACAATATTGTTGACAAGCATGAGATAAAAATTGTAACGACCCATTACAGGCCCAGTGGACCGCCCATACGGCCCACTACCCCGATCGACCCAAGGCTATCCCGATCTTAGGCTCCCTCAAGGGGCCTTTTCCCTCACGGGCTTTCTATAGGCGTCGTACGGGTTACTCATAGAACTCTCCAGCCCATGCGTTGCGGAAAGTCATTTTTGTTGTAGTGAAGTATCTGAATAGTTCTCCAACTCACAAGAGAAGTAGGCATTGTAAGAATCCTTCAAAGAAACAATTAGTTTGATAGATACAATGTATCATCTTCACTAACATATATAAAGAAGATTAAATTCATGACGTACCATCTCAAGATAATTTTTCACCAAAATGCATGAAAACACAAAATTCAATTAAAATTTTCATCATCAGTTTCATTGCCGCGACATGCATGCAATCAACTATTGAGCCCTCAACATCAGCTCTAGTTAACTCAACATCTTCCCCATTTATATCACTTAACAGTGATTGTACAATAGAAAAATTGATATTAACAAAATGCATTGTATCAATATCATCTTCATCACCCATATTGTATGTATCTCTTGGTGTGTGATGAATAACACAATACCAGTCCTCTTCTTTTGGATCACATACATAATAAACCATTTGAGCTTGTGAAGCTAGAATAAAAGGTTCATGCTCTTCTCGTTCTCCTGTAAGTATCAAGGGTGAAAAGTTAACCCTTGTAAATCCCAAAGAATCAATTTTTGTTCCAGAAGTAGTGTTAACCCAATCACATCGAAAAAGAACAATTCTTCCACGCCTGCCGCAATCAAGTGAGATTACATCATTTAATCTATCGTAGTAGGTTGACTCATGATCATCATTATCATGCATCGATTGCACCATGATCCAACTATTCTGAACTTTTTTGTTCTGTTCAGATTCCATTGTGCGAAATGCAAAACCATTTACATTGAATCATTGAAAACTAAAGGCAATAGAATTTGGACCTCGTGAAAGCGCACGTAGATCCAAGTCAACAGTTTCTTCATTCATTCGATCAAACTTTAAAATACATAACATACAATTATAATAAGGTATAAATCTCTAAAAACATAACCAACCCATTTTATGATGAAGCTGTAATATACATATATTTTTTTAAGTATACTGCTTACTCGCCTTCCAAACCTTTCCGCAAATTGCATTTGCACCATTTTCCAACAGGGAATTAGTTGGACGACAACCATGTCTATATCATCTCTTTAGTTTGCTTTTAAATTCTCTGTTCAATTTTGACAATAATAGTTAGAATCTTCCATTACTAAGAAAACAATAAAAAAATTTAAAAAATTATACTTACTCACGATATGGCTGCAATTCTAAACAGTTGGAAAGGATATATCTATGAGCTTGAGTAAGATTTTTGTTGTCCAAAATAACTACTTGACGCCCTTTTGTAGGTCTTCCTACTTGTGAAAACATTGCTAATGATGGAAACTTAACATTTGGAGTCTCTTTTTGTCGTGTTCCATGATTACACAACAAGCTGTTACTCTCCAATTAACGAGAATAGAAAACAACACATTCATCTGCCAAATACGCCTCTGCGATGTTGGCCTCTGGTTGGGCTTTATTTCTAACAAAAATTTTAAGTTTCCCTAGATATCTTTCTATCGGATACATCCACCAATAATGTACAGGCCCAGCTACTCTTGCCTCGTACACCAAGTGCACCATTACTGTAAAAAAAGATGGTGGAAAAACTCTTTCCAAATGGCATACAGCCAATACAACCCCTTCTTCAGCCTTCTGCAATTCATCTTATCGTAATGACTTTGCACACACTGTCCAAAAATATTAACATAAAACAATCAATGGTCCAATTACTTTTCTTGATAACACGTGGAAAAGAACAATTGGAAGGAATTGTTCCATTATGACGTGACAATAATGACTTTTCAGACCCATAATCCTACAATGTCCAACATCCACACACTTTGAAATATTAGATGACATACCATCAGGGACACAAATATCTTTCAACACAGAACAAAATATTTTCTTTTCATCTTTGCTCATACAATAACATGCAGGTGGCAAATACTCTTTGACGTCTGGTTGTATCTGTGGCCATAATTGTCTCATAATACCTAATATTTTCAAATCTCTATGTGCGGCAGCATTATCTTTACTCTTGGTCGAATCATCTAAAATTGTCCCAAGAATATTGTCACAAACATTTTTCTCAATGTGCATAGGATCCAAATTATGTCTGATCAAGTTAAACTCCCAATATGGTATACTAAAAAAAATATGCTTCGTTTTCTCCACATTTGTTCCGTGGACCCTATTTTTACTCGTGCAGCTGGTTTAGATGCATTACTCTTACCATATACCACATTCTTGCATTGAGTCATTGAAAGGACATCAGATCCAGACAACAGTTTTAAATCTAACTCCTGTTACTCTTGCTTGCCATAACTTGCCATCGTTCTACTTTATGAATCTGGAAGTAAGAAACAACGATGCCCTCTAAATGACATTTCTTTCTATAATGCATCTGTCCTATCAGCACATGTTGGACATGCATTTTTGGCATATGTGTTCCATCCAGACAAACTTCCCAAACAAGGAAAGTCACTAATTGTCCAAAGTAGCGCAACCTGCATTTGGAACATTTCTTTATTGCATACATCATAGGTCGAAATACCATTTCTCCACAGATCTTTCAGTTCAACGAATAAGGGTTGTAAATATACATCAATATCATTTCCAGGTCTTTTGGGCCAGGAATTAGGGTGGATAAAATAATTGAATGAGACTTCATGGATTCCCAAGGTAGAAAATTGTAAGGCATCAGGACAATTGGCCAAGTACTATGTGAAGTACTTTGATTTTTAAATGGATTAAACCCATCAGTGGCAAGACCCAACCGTACATTTCTAGGATCATATCCAAATTCATGGTGTCGTTCATCAAAAGTCTTCCATGCTAATGAATCAGCCATATGCCTTAGATTTCCATCCACTGCCCGTTTTTTTGAATGCCACTGCATACTTTCAGATGTCTTAGATGACATAAATAATCGTTGTAACCTTAGTTTTAATGGAAAATACCAAAAAACTTTGGCAGGAGTTTTCAGTAGAAGGCGTCTTTTTCCACCTTTCAGTGGCTTCTTTGGTTGCTTCTGCAAGTTCTTCCATCTCGAGAGGTTACACACTTTACAAGCTTGTTCTTTCGCGTTTTCACCACAATAAATCATGCAATCATTTGGACAAGCATGTATTTTTTCTTAATGAAGTCCTAATTTGGATATTAAATCTTTTGCCTCATAAAAAGAATTAGGTACCTGCGCCTCAGACGGAAGTACTCGACGAAGAAAGTCCAACAATGCTGTAAAGGACTTATCACTCCATTTCCCACCCACTTTCAACTGAAATAGCTAAACAAGAAACGTCAACTTGGAAAACTCAGTGCATCCAGTACATAACGGTTATTTCCCTTCGTCAACCAATCTATACTACATTAGATTGCTTCAGCGTATGACTTGTCAATGTACCAAAGCAATTTTCATTATTCATAAATGGTTCTTCAGGTATCCCGAATGCTTCATGTAACATTTCTTGCACCACTTGTCTGTGGTTAGACTTCTCAGAAACCATCTTCAATGAAGTATGAAGCCCACTACTCATGTTATATATTACAAGATTGTCCCATCGACTTTTCTCCATGAAAATCCCAAATGCGATAATCTGGTAACATACAATTTATAGTCAAATGTTCGTACATTGTTGCACCATCATGATTTGACGAGTTTATGCATTTGCAACAAGGACATGGTTTCTTGACTTCACCATTTGCATCAACATATGCATAACTTAAAAAGTGTAGGATTCCCACCCGATATTGAAGACTTGCACGAGGGTAGTCCATCCATGTCTTCTGCATTATTTGATCCTGCATAATTATTTTTAAAAATATAAGTATATACTCACATAATAATAAAGAATTCATTAAGCATTAAATAATATTAAAAATAACATCATAAAAATATGATTTTAAGTTATTTAGTTGTAATTAAAAAATTCAAATACACATTTTTTAAAGTTGTCGATGCTTTGATATAAATGAACCTACATTATTTAATATCATGTTTTGTAGGACCTAGGGGTTAATCTCATATCAAATTTATGATTAAATCATTGACATAATGCTAACATCTCAAAATTCACAATATTCAAATCTAATTATTTTATTAGCTCGAATTATTTATAATAAATTTCTATAATCCTCGATATATCATTAAATCCTCAAATAATTACATTTTTAGTTCAACCCAACCCTAAAAGTTCAGCCAGTAAGACTCAAACTCACTTCAAACCCAACAATTAACTCTACAAGTTTAGGTGAAGCAGGAGTCTTTACGCTGTGTTTTGCCTTTTTTCTATTAGAAAAAAGTTTCAAGGTGGTTATTATTCTTGTTTGAATAAAATTCAATTGTTTTGCACTCATAGTATCGGCCTCGGCTTCCCGAGTGATTCCCGGTTACTCAATTCTTCCTCTTGTAGATTAACATATAATATTGTGGGAAAATAATAAACCGAGTTCCGAGTTTTTATAAATTATTCTTACTGTTATTTTGTATCTTTAATTTATGTTCTGTTGCTCCCACACTCACATAAACCATAAGAGAATATCACTTTATTTTTAATATGAACAGCTTACACAGATTCACCGAATAGATAGATTGTTCTTCTTTTTTTTTTAGGTTGGTTGGTTAGTTTACGCACTTTTAGACTTAGAAGCTCTTAAAAATATATTTAAGCATATTATGAGTGTCTTTAGTTCAACCATAAATTATAGGTTCACCGAGATATACTTTTTGGGCAAAATCCATAAAGCATAGAATCCAACATGCTAAATCATTAAGAATTTGACTGAAAACTTAAGCGTAAGTGTACCTGAAGCCATAATCCTGAATTCTTTAGAACGTGTCTTGAAATTCCATATCTGCGCGCTCTTTCCTTTAGAAAATCTTTTAGTTTTCTCTCCAGAACTATTTTCTTAATGGGGGAGAGAATAGTGAAAGTGATAACGTGAGATCTGGGGACCATGACCCATATATATAGATAATGCTGACAATATCTTCTGATATTTCTGTTTTAGCCCATCATAAAAACTGAAATTACACTTATGTCTCTACACATTAAAGGCCCAACAACCTATTAGATACATTAAAGCCCAATAACCCGAAACCTTATTTGATCACTTTATTTTGGGTTTAACTTAATAGACAACCCACAACACATAATAATTAACATATAAGCCCATATAAATAAAATTCATTTAACAATCTCCCATTTGGGCTACATGTGCAACCTTATAATTATGTTTGTGAAAATAACCTTATGAGCTCAAAATTGTTGTCATTTCGAAATGTATCTATAACCAATCCGGTCCATCAATCATATCAACATAGGATCAAAGCAGTCTTCGCTACACTCAAGGTAGCGAGACCCATCAATGGTCACATATGCCAACACAACTGAATGACATGGATCATGAAGTGGATGTGTAGCGTGGAAATTTTATGCAATGTAGCCGTAAATGCCTATTTCCAACCGGTCCTCCCTTAACCTTATTGAGATCAAACTTTAAACCATAATCAGAGTGTGACTTAACTTGAAATTTATTACTGCAGAAAATAATTTACATAACTGTAACTGAAAATGTCTACAACTGAAAATCATTTAAAATAACAAACTCCCACTAAAACTGAATTTTCTCAATTGACATAACACACATACTAACAGTGTACTCATAAAAATGTTTGAGTGGTAGTACCTTAGTAAGCGGATCCGCAACCATGGAGTTCGCACCGATATGCTCAATAGGCAACTTTCCACTCAGAATTCTTTCTTTAACAACCAGAAACTTGATGTCAATGTGTTTTGACTTCGTCGAGCTCCTGTTGTTATTGGAATACATAACTGCTGATTTATTGTCACAATGTAATCTTAGTGGCCTTTCAATGCCATCAACAATGCGCAGTCTCGTGACAAAATTTTGCAGCCATATTCCATGATTGGATGTCTCATAACACTCTACAAACTCAGCTGCCATGGTGGAAGAGGCTATAAGTGACGGTTTAATACTCTTCCAGGAAATGGCACCTCCAGCACAGAGATAGATGTAGCCCGATGTAGATTTCATACTGTCTTGGCATCCAGCAAAATCAGAGTCAGTATACCCAATGATCTCAAGCTGATCCAACCTCCGATATATAAGCATGTAATCTTTTGTTCTCTGTACGTACCGTAAAACCATTTTGACTGCTTTCCAATGTTCCATTCCTGCATTACTTAAATATCGTCCCAACATTCCTGTCACGTACGCAATATCTCGACGTGTACAAACCTGAGCATACATCAGACTCCCCACTGCAGATGCATAGGGAATCTTCTGCATCTCATTTTCCTCAAAATCATTCTTTGGGCATTGTTTGAGACTAAATTTGTCTCCCTTAGCCACAGGGGTATCCGTTGGTTTACAATCTTGCATCCCATATCGCTTGAGAACTTTCGCGATATAGCCTTTCTGAGGTAATCTAAGAATACCTCGAGAACGATCACGATGTATCTGAATACCCAGTACAAAAGATGCATCACCAAGATCTTTCATCTCAAAATTGTTAGCTAGAAATCTCTTGGTGTCATGCAACAACTCTATATCGTTGCTAGCGAGCAGAATGTCATCAACATATAAAACTAGAAAAATATACGTATTCCCATTGAACTTATGGTACACACAATCATCGAACAAATTCATCTCAAAACCAAACGAGATGATCACTTTATGAAATTTGAAATACCATTATCGAGATGCATGCTTGAGCCCATAGATGGATTTCTTTAATTTGCAAACCACATTATTTGTGTCTTTGGACACAAAATTTTTTTATTGCACAATATAAATCGTTTCATCAATGTCACCATTTAGAAACACAGTCTTTACATCCATCTGATGAAACTCAAGATCGAAATGCACCACCAAAGCCATTATAATCCTTAAAGAGTCTTTCGAAGAAACCAGAGAGAAAGTTTCTTTATAATCAATGCCTTCTTTCTGTGTAAAGCCTTTAGCAACAAAACGAGCCTTATATCTTTCCACGTTTCCTTTCTAATCTCTCTTGGTTTTAAATATCCATTTACAACCAATGGGCTTCGTACCTTTAGGCATGGGACAAGATCTCATACGTCATTGTCCTTCATGGACTTTATCTCCTCATTCATGGCATCATTTCACTTTTGAGAGTTAGAATTTTCCATGGCTTGACGGAAGTTAATAGAATCATCCTCCATCAATCCAATGTCTGCCTCATGTTCTTGAAGAAATATAATATAATCATCTGGCACTGCATTTCTCCGCTCTCTAGTGGATCTTCTTAATGTAATAGGTTATGGAGGTGCTTGAGTTTGTTCATCTGGAATGGGAGGATCTCTAATATTATCTTCCTGTATTATGTCTTGGTCAAATTGAGGAATGTGATCCTGATCAATGTCCAAGACACCTGTGGGAATATTTACATATTCCTCTTCAAAGATAATATCCCTGACTTTATCTCCCCCCGCAAACTCAACATCCTCAAAGAACCGGGAATTTCCTGACTCAAAAATCGACTTACTTGTGGGATCATAAAACTTGTACCCCCTGGATCTTTCAGAGTATCAAATAAAATAACAACTAACCGTCCTTGAGTCCAGTTTCTTTTCATTAGGCTTGTAAGGCCTTGCCTCAGATGGACATCCCCAAACGTGCAGATGCTTAAAACTGGGATTTTTACCCGTCCAAAGTTCATAAAGGGTTTTGGTCGCTGCCTTAATTGGAACCTTGTTAAGGATATATGCTACGGTCTTTAGTGCTTCTCCTCAGAGTGATTCTGGTAAGGTAGAATGACTGATCATACTCCTCACCATGTCCTTAAGCGTTCTGTTTCGTCTTTCAGCAACACCATTCATAGTGGGCGAACCCGGCATGGTGTACTGTGGGACGATACCGCATTCCTCTAGGAATTTGGCAAAAGGTCCTAGATGTTGTTCACCTGAACCGTCATATCTACCATAGTATTCCCCACCACGGTCAGATCTAACGCTTTTAATCTTTAAGCCAAGTTGATTTTCAACTTCAGCTTTATAGTTTTTGAACACATACAATGACTGTGACTTTTCATGAATGAGATAAATGAAGCCATATCTTGAAAAATCGTCTGTGAACGTTATAAAATATTGTTGACCATTCCAAGAAGCTGAAGGGAATGGTCCACAAATATCAGTATGTATAAGTTCTAAGACGCCTGAACACCTGTTGGCTTCAAATCTCCTTTTGTTGGCTTGCTTTCCCTTTATACAATTAACACAATTATTAAAATCTGTGTAATCTAAAGGTTCAAGAATTTCGTCTGATACAAGTCTCCTTATTCTCTTTTCAGAGATATGACCTAATCTTTTGTGCCATAATGCAGCTGAATTCTCACTTGTTAATTTTCTTTTAGTGCCTCTACTTGTTTGCAGGGATTCATTAAATGAAGCAATAACATCCGAAGAATAAAGATTATCGTATCCTAATAAAGAACCGGAACCAACCAATTTTGAATCGAGAAACAAACTGAATATTCCATTTCCAAAAGAACAAGAATAACAAAATTTGTCCAATGCAGAAATGGAAATCAAATTCCGTCTAAAAGACGGTACAACAAATGTTTCATAAAGATCCAAATTTATTCTTGTATTTAACAATAATTTAAATTTTCCTATTGCCTCAACTTCAACTTTGTTGCCGTCACCAACATAGATGAATCTTTCAACATTACTTGGTTTTCGGCAATCCAGGCAACCCTGCATAGACACACTGATGTGAGTTGTTGCACCAGAATCTATCCACCACGTGTGTCTATGTACTGTAGTTAATTTAACCTCAGAACAAACCATATTCAGAAGCATACCTTTCTTAGCACGCCAAGCGTGATAATTACTGCAATGCTTCTTCATATGCCCATCATTGCCACAGAAAAAAAAAACCAAAACTTTGAAAATCACTACAAATTCTTCTGTTGTTTCTTCGGAGGCTATGTATCTGCAGCTTCCTTATCCTTCTTTTTCTTTCCTTTATCCTTCGAGGTAGAAGCATAATGAGCACTTTCTGTCTTGTCTCGCTTCAACCTTTCCTCTTCTTGGACACAGTGTGAGATGAGCTCATTCAGAGACCAAGTCTCTTTCTGACAGTTATAGCTCACCTTGAACTGGTTAAACTGAGGAGGAAAAAATATCAAAACCAGATGCTCCAGAGCAAGTCCTCAGAGAGGTCAAGCTTCAGTGCTTTCAACCTTGAAGCAAGACGAGACATTTCCATAATGTACTCCCTGATGTTGCCCTTCCCCTGTACCTCATTGAAACTAGGCTTGCCAAAAGTGTACCAATTTCAGACTTTTAACTTTTAGCAAACCTCTTTTCGAGGTCTTGAAAGAAAGCCTTAGCCGGAGCAATGTCTCTAGACATTGTGCCCCTGAATGTCTCTGGAATAGCCCTCTTCATGATCATCTTACACATGCGATTCAATCTCTCCCACCTTTCAAACTCCCTCTTTTCATCAGATGTACTCTTATCTGTAATGGTGGAAGGAGAGTCAACCCTTATCGCAAGGTCTAAATCCATGACTCCGATAATTATCAATAAATTCTCTTGCCATGATTTAAAATTAGAGCCATTTAACATAGGAATAGAATTTATGTTGGAATGAATATTTTCAGGAGTCAAATCTAAACAGAAAACGAAAAAACCAAATATATATCTTCAACCAAATATCCAAATAAAATAATCAATAAATTCAAATAATGTAAACCCCATAAACATAATATCGAGCACTCCATTAATGTTTCATCTTTGGGCAAAAGATTAACTTGTAAGTGATATCCTGGTGCAGCAATCAATCACAGATAGCAACTATCATGTCAAATAACAACCTTCCTTTGGGCCGATTTATTATTCACATGAAAAAATCGAACAACTATCAATGTTTACCACCACAAATACATATGTAATTATATTAAATATTAACCTTCCTTTGGGCCGATTAATATTCATATAAATCACATATACCAAAATCCTTTTGTATTTCAAAATAAAATTAATTTCCATAAAAGAGGTCACTTTGGCGATATTTTATTTCAATTAATCAATTTTAAAAATACATATAACCTTATCATTATTTGAATAATTGAATATTTAATTTAACCTTAACCGAAATTTTTTTTTAAAATTTTCGGAAATTCCATAGTGGTCGACCCGACCCGGATCCGTACGGGTCGACCCGGATCCGTACCGAATTGTTTTTTTTAAAAAATAAAAATTATTCCAAATTTTCGATTTTCCTCAAAAATATCTTGTTGAACAAAAGCTGGAAGGAAAATCGAAATCTTATACCAAATCCTTAAAATCTTCAACCAAATCTTTTTTACCAAAAACTGAAACTTTAAAAGATTTGGTTTTCGTCCAAAATATTTTCCAGATCTGAATCCATATCAAAATATTTTTCAGATCTGAATCCATATCAAAAAAAATTTCAGATCTGAAGCCATAACAGAAAAGTTTTAAACATAATTTTCTTTTCTAGATCTGGATCCAAATAATATCCAAAAATTTTAACAAATATCAATGATTGAAGCATTAATGACTCTAATACCACTTGTTGGGGAAAACCCATAAACCACAGAATCCAACATGCTAAATCATTAAGAATTTGATTGAAAACTTAAGCGGAAGCGTACCTAAAGCCATAATCCTGAATTCTGTAGAACGTGCCTTGATCTTCCAGATCTACGCGCTATTTCCTTCAGAGAATCCTTTAGTTTTCTCTTAAAAACTATTTTCTTAATGGGGGAGAGAATAGTGAAAGTGATAACGCGATATCTGGGGACCATGACCCATATATAGATAATGCTATCAATATCTTCTGATATTTCTGTTTTAGCCCATCATAAAAATAGAAATTACACTTATGTCTATACACATTAAAGGCCCAACAACCTATTAGATACATTAAAGCCCAATAGCCCGAAACCTTAGTTGATAACTTTATTTTGGGCTTAACTTAATAGACTACCCACAACACATAATTATTCACATATAAGCACATATAAATAAAATTGATCCAACAATACCATAAAATCCATCAACTCCGGAACAACAAGAATGATCCAATAATTTATCAATATCAATGCGATATTTGGACCAAAATCGAATTTAATCAAACTAACGAATCTCCTCACATAAGGGCAGCTTGCTACTCGAAATATAGGGGCAGGAAATCGAGCTCGGAATGTTCAAATTCAAAAATAAAACCGAGCTAGGCGGTGACCGGCGGCAGACATGACGTCATTTGGTCTAAATCGCACAGAAAATGGCAGGAATCGTCGGAAAGTGGTCAGAACTTTGTGAAACTTATTCCTGTAGCTAGGACTAACCATAAACGACCAAATCCCGAAGTTTTTCAGGTTTTCCGACGAAGAGGGTCGATGGGTTTCCGATGATTCTCCTGAAGGCACGATTTAACCTAGCAAAGTGGTATCGATGGAAAGACTAGGTCGAGAACTTTCTGAATCTATGGTTATTTTAAATTTTCGCCCACCGACGGAGGTAGTAAAGCCGGTCGAAGGTGACGGATTTGGTTGAGTTTTTGTTTATGGGAGGAGAGAGAAATTACGAGGAGAGAGAAGATGAATGAGGAAGATGATAAATATTATTTTTTAGGACACTCACAATGAGGGTGTTACAATGCCCATTTAACACTTTCCTCCATTGTGAGTGGGCATTATAGAACGCCCTTCTCTCAATTTTTTTTCGTAATTGGTAGAGAGAGGGGCGTTCAATTCTCAAATTTTTTTTTGAACGCTCCTCCCCTATCTCAATTTTTTTCCGTAATTGGCGCGTGCAGACACTGTCTGGCGCGTGCCAGTACGCGCCACAAAACGCGTGGGGCGGCCCCATGAATTTTGGATTAATGTTTTTAAATTTTTATTTTATTTTATTTCACGCGGGCCTCACGCTTATTTGAAATTAATTTTTTTTAATTTTTACATTTTTACTTTTCTTTTAATGGTTGGATTTGTTTTTTTTTTTTTTAAAAAAATTTTAAACTTTTTTTTTATTTTCATTTATAAAATATTTACTTTTCCTTTAATGGTAGGATTGGTTTTTTTAAAAAAAAATTTAAATTTTTTTTTATTTTCATTTATAACCGTTGTAAATATTCTATTTTTTTATTTTTTTTAAATATTTAATTAAATTCGAATTAAATTATAAAAAATCCCAAAAATTTGTAACGACTATTTAACGGCTAGTTTCAACTCACTTCTATAAATACCCACAAATGTGCACACATATTTTCATTCCAACTCACTACACTCTCCAATTCTACTATCTAATATTCTCCCATCTATTTTTTTTAAGTTCCCAAAATCTTATTTTCTACCCAAAATGGATGAAAATAATAAGGTATTTTTTACAAATTTTTTGAATTCTACAAACAACCCGCAAGAATATCCATCTTCCCAAAATCCACAAATTCCACCAAATTATCAATACTCACATCCATTTCCAAATATGACGTTTCCTCTCCAAAATCTTCAAAATTCCAAGATTCTGGAAATTTTATGAATCATCCGAATTATGCCCCTCGAGGTCCATTTGAATCGCTTCAAGCTGAATACTGGCAAAACATGAGTCATCCGTATTTCACGCCGCCGATTGTTCATGGATATAGTACCCCGCACACAAATGTTATGCCTTTCACATCTCCGATGTCGAATGAACTTGCAACTCCGACTTTTGTCCTGGAGACGCAACTTTCCAATCGTGAATCCCCAATTGGGGTGGTTAATTTAGAAAAAGCGGTTTCAAATGCTGAGGTTTCAAGAAAGCGTTCAAGTTGGACAAAGATTGAAGACGAGGTCTTAGCGAGAAGTTTTGTCATTATCAGCAATGATCCAATAATCGGCAACGATCAAAAGGCGGATGCTTTTTGGGGACGTGTTGCAAGCGACTACAATGAGAATCATCCCCCAGGTTCAAACACCAGAAGTGCAAATGTTATACGGTCACATTGGCACAATACAATCCAAAAGAAGGTATATCGATTCAACGCAAATTATAATAGTGTTTACAGTTCATATCGAAGTGGTCACAGTGACAAAAATATTTTGAGGTTTGCGTACGAAAAATATCGATCCGAAAACAATAATGTTGCATTCAATCTCGAGCATGTGTGGAGAATTGTCAAAGACCGTCCAAGTAATTGTAATCGACGCTTGTAATTGAAGGAGTACGAAATCTTGAACAAAGACACCTCGTAGATGACAGAGGAACAACTTATCATACATGAATTTCTATGCTAGGATATTAGGTCGAGATGAAATATCTAAACTATTTACTCAACGTTCATTTTCTATTATTATTATTATTATTATTATTATTATTATTATTATTATCATCATATTTCCGAGTGATTGTAATTTTTAATTATTGTATTTCTCATTTCGATTAATGTGATTTTTAATTATTATCATCTTTGAAAAATTTTATTGTCAACTAGCCGTTACAAAGTAGCCGTTGGAAACTAGCCGTTACATAAGGAAAAACAATATATATAGACACATTTAAAAAAAACATTAATATTATTTATTAAAATTGATAAAATTATTTTATTAAAAAGTAAGATTATTTTAAAAATTAGAATAATGATTTAAATAATGTAAAATATATTTAAAACATATTTATTTAATATGAAAATATTTTAAGATGATTGAGTGAACTGTGGGACCTATAAATAATGAGTTTGAATGTTAAAAGAATTGTGGGTGAAAGAGATATGTTGTTATAATGAATATGTGACATTGGACCTCACGATTTTTTATGAACACCCACCCATTGTGGATGCTCTTATGGTATATGTGTGTTGATGGGAAACTTTACTTTGTTTGTTTTCAAACGTTTTTTACCTTTTTCAAGACAAAACTAACTTCTAATTTTCTATTATTTTAACCTCTCTAACTTATTATAAACTTTCAATTTAACTTTTCTTCCATTCCAAAAATTTATATAATAACATATATTATAGTTTAAAATTTATAAATACCAAATATAATATTAAAAAATAAAATTCCAAAAGAATTACAAACTTTTATGATTTAACTACCCCACTACATTTTCTTTTATTTTCTAAAAAGTAACCAAATTATATATGTTGTTGAGCAACAGTTATCAAAACATGATGTTTTGACCATGAATACATTTTAAAATATTAGATTCGCGGCTAACAGACATAGCTTTTGATAAATTGACAAAAAATTCAATTCTGCATTTTTTTTATCAGAGTCAATGTCACATGTTTGACTTTCCCGCAATATTGCATGAGTGTAACTATTGACAGATGTCTATTATGAAAGTGATTGGCACGTGGCAAGTGTCCGATCGTACAATATATGTCACTTCCTATATGTTTAAAAAAACACGTTAAAAATAAATTAAACCTCCGAAAATACCAAAAACATAGGCAAACAAAGCCTCTTTTTGTAACCCAATTCGAGGACTGAAAGTTTAATTGTAAGATATAATTAGAAGAAAACTCAAAACTTAATAAAATTTCCAAATAGATTAGTAGAAAACTCAAAACTAAATAAAATCTCTAAGTAAATCGCTCGGTATATAAATTTATTTTCTCAAATAAACATGAGGAAAAACGAGAAACAATATTTAAAAGATTTACTTCCCGTTGGTTCAAAATTTATTCGGTTATGGTAAAAGTGAAGAGAAATCAGAGCGATAGACAAACATTAGACGAAAGAACGATGAAGATGAAGTTGGGTGATTCTAGTGGGTTTAGTAAATATGGTTTATAATAATTGGTTTTTTTTAATTGGTTTTTTAAGATTAATTTTTAGAAGTAAGACAAATAATAATTTGTTTTTTAAATTAATTTAAATATATAAAAATGTATATCAGTTTATAATTAGTTTAACCGATTTTTTAAATTCAAAGTAGATACCAAACTGATAAAATCGAATTGACCAATATTTTTAAAAAAATAAAACCAAACTACTGATGAAATTGAATAGAATTTCTGATTTAATTGGGTCTGGTCTATTACTTCAGTTAAACTAAGCTTTTAGCTCACCCATTGAGGAGATTGTGTTTTCTTTTTGTGTGTTATTTTTCCTATTTATTTTGTTTCTTTATGTATCGTTTACATGTAATGTATATACATATATATAAGTGTATATATTATATATATTTATGTATACATCATGTATGCTTACATGTGTATATGTAAAATACATATGATCAGTGTTTAGAATGCTCCTAATAGAAGACGATCATATAATTGGTATTTAAATTATTCAATAGGTACAATTTCCCAACCAACCCTACAAAAATAAAGCAATAAAAATTTTCAACAACGCCAGTTCTATGAAAATCAATGTTACAAATGTTTAATATGAATAGTTTTCATAATGCTCCTAATAGATATATCAACAAGAAAAATTTGTAACAGCGATTTATACAACCAATAAAAAAAATATTCAATAGGTGCAATTTCCAATCCTAAAAAATCAGAGCAATAAAAGTTGTCAACAATACAAGTTCTATAAAAAACGTTGTTAAAAATATTCAATATGAGCAGTTTTCATAATGTTCCTAATAGTTATATCAGCATGAGCAGTTTGTAGAGTTTATAAAACCAATCCTAAAAAGTATTGAGCAGGTGTAATTTCCAAACCAATCCTAAAAGAATAGAACAATAAAAGCAGTTCATAGTACCTATTTTGTGAAACGATTGTTAAAAACATTTGATATGAGTGGTTTCCAAAACTTTTCCTGTAACGTCCAGAAAATTTGAAGGTCCACGCGAACTACATGCATACAAGTTATTAAATTCTTTGTGTATTTCAATTACTTATTTTAATTTGATGCGATCTAGGTGAAATGGATGAGCCGGGTCGAATGATCTACCGGATCTGCTATCAGTATGATGAGGGAAATAAGAGCCAAGACGCCTGGACCAAAAGCTTGCTTCCTGGACAATGATATAAGGATCTGCAACCAAGAGAGTAACCACGTGAATGGGCGCCGGAGGGGTGTCCGGCGTGATCACTCCGATGCTTAAGTCAGTGAGGAACTCAAGCAAGAAACCAATATAACCCAGTGAGGGCTGTGTGAATGGTGTGGGAGATGGGGAATAAATGAATAATAAATGAAAGTATTTAATCTGTCAATAGATAGTAAATGCAAAGAGAGAACCTGGTATTTATAGTAGAGGATGTAATGATGACCTCGTTCATTGTGCTTATCATTAATTATAGTAGGGCGGCTGATTATACCCTATATTCTGACATGTCAAATCGTATATTAGTCACATCTAGCCCACTTAACTTTGTTAACCATTTATATTATTGTCAGAGATAGGTCGGCCGCGCACATCCTACGTTGTCGACGCCATTAAATGCAGCATTTACATCGAAGTGGTCCGGGTAGAAAGTCTCCCGGAAGCTACATGAGAACCTGGGCATATAATGCCCCAGGGAGGTTATGTCCCAGTTGCTCCAATGGCTCGGCACTTTTCTGAACTCGTTGGAGTATCTCTGTCGAGCTCATCCTTGCATTGTCCCGGGCCCTCCAGGGACCGAGCTTCCTTGCCGACCTATTCCAATATACCGGCTTTACTACGTCTCATGAATAATCACCCTCCCTGACCCGGGCACTATCCATGACCTGGGTCATCTCGGGGTATCATCACTTTCTCCTTAAATAGTCGGGCTAGAGTCATGCTCGCTGTCCCGATTAGTTTTGTGTGCCCGAGCAGCGGAGGTATTTTATCGTTTAGCCTTTCTCGAGTCATCAGATTATCCGCCACGTTTCTACTGCTGACATAAGCCTAATGAAAAACTGTCAGAGGCTTTTCGTATTCCGAGAAGATAAATCATCATGACGCGTCGAACTCCGCGCCTGTCTTTTCAAATATCCCGTCCAATTTTCAAAGTCAATCTGGTCCGTCCGATTCATTTCAGATCAACGGTGTAGATTAACTCCTCTCCCTATATATAGTAGACTGTTGATTTTTGAAAAATCACTTTGCAAATTCACTTTGTGGCCAAACTCTGTCAAATTTTTCTCAAGCTTCTCAACGTGCAAATCTTCTCTGGCGATTCCTGCTACCAGCTTTCCACACCGTCCTTACTTCGTAAGTCCCTTCTTCCCTATTCTCTATTTCTTCCTAGTCATGTCAAACTCCACCTCATCCACATCTGGCAAAAATGTCAGGGGTCGGTCGAAGGATAACTCCCCGACTCCTTCTGAAACTTCTTCCCATATCCCCATAGCTATCCCTATCCCTTCTTCCCGACTTGCTTTTCAACAACCACCCAAAATCTCTTCCTCCAGACCTACTATTACCCAGGGTAGAAAGAAAGAAAAGGTTACAGGGCCTTTATGGTTTCCTACCGTGACCTCCACTCTTCGTGCCGGGTCAGTTGACAAAATTTGGTCTCTAGGGTCGATCCCTTTTTCCCACAAAATTAAAATCCCCGAGCCCAGTGATCACCCGGACACCCCTCCCCTGGGTTTCCAAAATTTTTTTGTAGAACAGCTCAAAATTGGGCTTCGATTCCCTATCCCTCATTTTTTCGAATCGATTGCTCGGTTCTTTGGACTTCCGATTAAACACCTCCATCCCAATGCCTTTAGGATTATGGCTGCCACCTTTATTTTATTCCGCCTGAAATCCCTCCTCATAAATTCTTCCGTTTTTCATTTCTTCTACTCTTGCCGTTTCAATGATGGGGTCTTTTCCTTCATGGCTCGGATGCACCACCGCTTCTTGACTGACATCCCTTCATCTTTGAAGGGGTGGAAGACAATTTTTCTTTTTACAACTCCCGACTCCTCTTACTTACTCAACAGGCTTTTTACATTCTATGCCTGAGCAACCTGAATTGCCCCGTGATTTCAAACTTCTTGACCCTTTTACTCGTGCCCGAGATGCCATAGAGGGCCAATCTTTCTTATCTTTCGTGCTGATTGGGGGGGATAATCTGGTGTATTACGAGATTGGGTCCCGGCCTGAAGACCCGATGGACCGGATAATAGATGAATTTGATCAGGCCAGGTCACAGGCTGGTAAATTACTCCCCTAGTTCTTTTACCTCTGTATGTTAACTTTTCTGACCTGTTAATTTGTGATGCAGCTGAAGAAGATATGATTAAGGCGAGTCTTCTGGACGCTGGTGCCAAGAAAAAGGCCAAGCAGAAGAATGCCCGAGAAGAGAAAAGAGCCCTGGAGGCCCAAGAGCAGGAAGAACGCCGAGCTCGGGCGGAGGTAGTGGCTCGGGAAGCCGAGGGACGCGAGGCCGAGGCGGAAGCGAAAGCCCAGGAAGCTGAGGAGCGCCGAGCGGAGGCAGAAGCAAAGGCCCGGGAGGAAACCACTTCCCTTCACACTGAAGAGGACCTGGTACCTCTTAATCACCGAAAGAGGAAAGCTGCGACAGAGCCGGTTATCGAGACGGTGGTTGTGGAAGATGAACCTGAAGAGGTCGTCTGATCCCCTCCTCTCACTGGTTTATCTGCCTGTCCTTCGGGCGGAAGGTCCTGGGTTCTCCCTAATATCTTTGGGGACACTGTTAGCTCGGATCTGGTGAAGATGGTACGGTGCCTTCTGCGCCCTGAAGAGGTGGTGCATCTTCAGGGCCTCCACCCCAACGAGATGCTCTGTGAAGGAGTTTCCCGGTCCTTTTCGTTGAGTCTTCTACTTATTTCTTGTTGTTGAATTATATACCAACTCTGAATCTTTCCATATTTTCAGGGTTTGCAAATGCTTATGTCGGCCTTCGAGCGGGTGGCTCAGGCTGCCAAAAGGGCTAACAATCAAGCCACCTCTGCCCGGGAGACGCATGCCAAACTCCAGGAGGAGGTAGGTCGGTTGAATCAGCTCCATGATCACGTTCTGGCCCGAGAGAGAGCTGGCTGGAAACAACAAGTGGACCTAGCCCGAGCGGAACTGGCTAAAGCTCGGAAGGCCCTAGAAGACCATTCTGCAGCTGCCAAGTTAGAAATTCAAGCTGCTAATTAAGAGGCAGAGTCTTCTCGGGCCCGGACTAATGAGGCCACTACTGCTCTAACTCCTAAAAACTGCCCAAGATGAGAAGATGGCCCAGTTTCTGGAGTCCCGAGAATTTAAGAAGATGGTGGCTGATAAAGCTTTTCCTTACTTTGACCTAGGCTTCAGCAAATGCCTAGAACAGTTTCAGGAGGCGGGCCTTGTTCCTGCTGATCAGGAGGACTTCCCGGACTTAGTTAAGGCAGCGGTCTCTCTCCCGGATGAAAAGGAGGAAAACAAGGAGCCAGATCCCAAGAAGGACTAGGATTTTCTTCTCTTTTTTTTTAATTCACGGGCTTCCGGGCACCCTGTAAATATTTTTATCTTTAATAAAGTGTGTTCTGTCAATTCTTGTTTTGAATATTTTACAAGTGGTGTATGACTTGAACTTTTATTTCAATGACCTTGTGAACTTTAACCAACCCTCATCAAGCGTATAAATAATAATCGGGGCGTAAGCCCTTAGGTCCAGTAGATGATTGATCTCGATAATTAACCAGGGTGCGGATCCCTGGGCCAGGGTACCGGTCCTTAGACTTTGAGAGATTACCGATGTACGGGTCCTCGGGCCAGGGTATGGGTCCCTGGACTTTGGGAGATTACCGAGGTACTGGTCCCCGGGCCAGGGTACGTGTCCCTGGACTTTGACAGATTACCAAGGTACGGGTCCTCGGGTCAGGGCCCTGGACTTTGACAGATTACCGAGGTATGGGGCCTCGGGCCAGGGTACGTGTCCCTGGACTTTATAGATGACCGGGGTGCGGGTCCTCGGACCAAGGTACGGGTCCTTGGACTTAAGAGATAATCGAGGGGCGGGTCTCCGGGCAAAGGTACGGGTCCCTGGACTTAATAGACACTTCCTTGAACAATTTCTTTATTTGATGTAGAAACAGTAGATACAAAGGCTTTTTAAACATAATATTTCTTCAAATGAAAAGCATTCCATGGCCTTTTAAGGGCACGTCCTTGAGAGTCCTCCAGATAGTAAGCCGCCCCCGAGCTAACTCTCTGAATCACTTTGAAAGGTCCTTCCCACCGTGATTCTAATTTCCCCACATCACCCACTGGTTTGATCTTTTTCATGACTAGGTCCCCAACCTGGAAATCTCGTGATCGAACATGATTGTTATAGGATTTCATTATCCGGCTGCGAAAAGCTTCCATCCGAATGGCTGCCCGATCTCTCCTTTCTTCAACTAGATCAAGTTCAATGGCCCAGGACTGATCATTGGTACTCGGATAAGATTCTATTCGAGTAAAAGATTGCCCAATCTCCGCAGGTAGGACTGCTTCTGAACCATAGACTAGGCTGTATGGAGTCTCTCGAGTAGATGTTCGTGGTATAGTTCGATATGACCATAATACATTCGGTAATTCCTCCACTTAATCTTTTCATTTCCCATGAAGTCAGGCCTTTAAAGCTTGCACAATGATTCTATTGGTCACTTCAGTTTGGCCATTGGCTTGAGGGTATGCCACTGAGGTAAAAGATTGGAAGATCTTCATTTCTTGACACCACGATGCAATTTTCTTTCCCTGGAATTGCCTCCCATTATCTTAAATCAATTTTCTTGGGATGCCACAACTGCGAACAATATTCTTTCAGAGAAATTTCATGACCTTTTCCTCAGCAATTTTGGCTAATGGCTCGGCTTCTACTCGCTTAGAGAAATAATCCACAGCCACAAGAAAGAATTTTTTCTGGGCCCGGGCTATGGGGAAAGGCCCCACGATATCCAACCCCCATTGATCAAAAGGACAAGATGCTGAGACAGGTTGCATATCAGCAGCTGGGCGGTGTTGAAAATTATAATGGTGTTGGCAACCCTTGCATTTTTGAACAAGTCGGGCAGCATCTTGATTTATTTGGGGCCACCAAAATCCGGCCAATATAGCTTTCCGAGACAGGGCAGTCCCACCGAGGTGTTCACAACAGCACCCCTCGTGTATTTCTCGGAGGACATACTCTACCTCATTCTCTGATAAGCATTTGAGCAAAGGGCCTTGATATGATCGCCTATATAAAACATCATTCGAAAAGACGAACCTGGGTGCTTGTTTTTTGATTTTTACAGCCCGAGCCCGATCTTCTGCGAGCTTGCCATGGACTATATATTTAATGAGAGGAGTCATCCATGAGTTCCTCTGAATCAGGGGTACTTCTTCATCAACAGAAAGTACCAACCGGGTGAAACAGAGGACCTCCCGGGTGCTTATATCTGACATGGAAGCTGCTAATTTGGCTAAGGTATCAGCTTCTCCGTTTTCTTTTCTAGGGATCTGTTCAATGCTCCAGTCGGTTAGAGCCGCTGCCCGGGCTTTGATGAGTGCCAAATATTTGAGCATTTTTTCATTTTTGGCTTCATAGGTTCCCTTGATTTGCTGGGTGACCAATTGAGAGTCGGAATAAATAATGACCCGGTAAGCACCGACTTCCTCGACAGCCTGCAACTCTGCCAGAACGACGTCATATTCTGCTTCATTTTTGGTGACCATGGAGTCGATTCTTAGAGCCAGCTTGATCTTCTCACCTGATGGGGCAATCAGGACCACCCCAACTTCACATCCTGATAAATTCGATGCACCATCAACAAAAGCTCTCCATACCTCTTCTTCTCCTGGTTGAATCAGCTCTATTAAGAAGTCTGTTAATGCTTGGGCTTTAATAGCAATTCGAGGTTTATATTCAATGTCATACTCCTCAAGCTCTATAGTCCACTTAACCATTCTTCCTAAGACTTCGGCGTGTGTCATAATCCTCCCGAGTGGAGAATTGGTGAGGACTACGATTGGATGTGAGAGAAAATAAGGCCTCAGCTTTCTGGGCAGTCATCACCTGGGCCAGGGCTATTTTTCCTACGTCACTGTATTTCAATTCTGCTCCTCGAAGGGCATGACTGACATAATATACTGGCTTCTCGTCGACCCTTTCTTCCATGACAAGCACCGAACTAACAGCATACTCAGTAGCAGAAAAATAGATCCATAATTTTTCCCGGGTTTTGGTTTTACCAAGACAGGCAACTCGGCCAAATGCTTCTTCATGTCTTGAAAAGATTGCTCACATTTGTCATCCCAGCCAAATTTTTGCGCTTTTCTTAGAACTTGGAAAAATGGATAACTTAAATGAGCAGATCGAGAAATGAAGCGTGAAAGGGCTGCAATTCTCCCGGTCAGTTTTTGTACATCCCGGACAGATCGAGGGGAAGACATGTCCATTATTGCTTTGATTTTTTCGGGATTGACTTCGATTCCCCTATCAGTCACCAAGAACCCCAAAAATTTCCCGCTTATTACCTTAAATACACACTTAGCCGGGTTGAGCTTTATTCCATATTGTTTCAAGGTGGTGAAGGTCTCAACCAAATCATCAATAAAGTAGGAGACTTCCCGGGTCTTGATAAAGATATCATCCACATATACTTCAATGTTTCTGCCTATCTGCTTCTGAAAAACATTGTTCATCAAACATTGGTACGTGGCCCGAGCTTTCTTCAATCCGAAGGGCATAACAACGTAGCAGAAGGTGCCCACGAAAGTGATAAAACTGGCTTTATCTTGATCTTCAAGAGCCAAGGGGATTTGGTGGTACACCTGATAAGCATCCAGAAAGCTTAATAACTCGCATCCGGAGGTTGAATCCACCATCTGATCAATCCGTGGGAGTGGATAACAGTCTTTGGGGCAGGCTTTATTCAGGTCCCTGAAATCGACGCACATTCTCCACTTTCCGGTGGCTTTTGGAACGAGGACCACATTTGAGACGAAGTAGGGAATTAGACTTCTCTGATGTGGCCGTCTCGCCACAGCTCTCCAACCTGCTCTTCAATGACTTTATCTTTTTCAGGGCCGGAGTGCCTCTTCTTCTGTTTCACAGGCCAGGATCCCGGGAGGATATTTAATTTATGCTCAGCCACTTGGGGTGAGATCCCGGCTAGTTCCTGTTGAGACCAGGCGAAAACACTAATGTTAGCTTTTAAACAGTTTAAGAGATTTACCCAGGTGGACGCGTTGATGTCTCGAGCCACCCGAATGTGTTTCCCGGGCTCAATCTCTACTGCCTCTTGTACTTCCTCTGCAAAGAAATGTACTTCCCTTCCCTTGGCCACCTCATCTGCTTGACTTTCCTTACTCCCTTTCTCCTCCCTTCTTGCCTTCTTCTGATCTACCCGGACTGTCTCCCCATAGCACTTCCGGGAAGAAGGTTGGTCTCCCTTGACTTCTACGACCCGTCCTTGTACTGGAAATTTAATTTTTTGGTGATAAGTGGAGGCCACAGCTCTCATCTCATTCACGGCTGGCCTCCCCAAGATGATGTTGTATGAGGACTGGGCATCCACCACTGTAAAGACTGTCATCACAGTTTCCCTCAAGTCCCCGGTTCCCAAGGTCAGTGGCAAGGTGATTTCCCCATCAGGGTACACGGCATGTCCAGCAAAAGAAAACAGGGCAGTCTCAACCGCCTCTAACTGATATTCGAGCAAATCCATTTGGACCTGTGCCTCTTTAAAGATGACATTGACAGAGCTGCCATTGTCAACAAATACTCTTAATACATCATAATTAGCCACTCGGGCTTGGATAACAAGAGCATCATTGTGGGGTAGACTGACTCTCCTGAGGTCTTCTGGGCCAAAGCTGATAACTGGCTCGTTTCTCCCACTACCATCAACCGCCAAGCACTCCTTTCTACTTTTTGCCTTCCGAGCCCGGTTGGAATCACCATCTGTGGACCTTCCTGAAATCATTTTTATTACTCCTCGGCTCGGGGAAGGGTCCTTCCTCTCTGTTTGTCTACTCCTTTCTTCTCGGGAACTCGATTCCTCCCTCCTGCTTCCACCCGGGATATCTGCATTTTTGCGGGGAGTATCAGGTCCGGGACGTCGAGACAACCAAGGTGGCTGTCTAAACTTGTCTCGAGGAGGATGAGATGCTGGCGTATGACGTCTACTGGACTCCTTCCTTAAAGTTCGGCATTCATTCGTGTTGTGAGAACACTATTTGTGAAGGGTGCAGAACCCTTTCTTTTCTGGTCTTGGTGTCCATGCCATCGAACTTGGAGACGGGGCTATGTCTGAGCTGCATTCCTGAATTTCTCGATCCCGGGCAATTCTCAATGGTACATGAGAGAAATGTCCCGGACCATTTTTCTTGTGGGCTCTCTCCTCGGGTCTGACAACCCGGTTTCCTCTGGTTCTTTTCAATGCTTCTCTTTTTTGATTTTGCGCTTCTTCCATGTTGATGTATTTCTCTGCCCGGGAAAAGAGATCTTCGAAGTTCCCGAGCATTTTCTTGGTCAGGGATCGGAAAAAATCTCCCTCCCATATTCCTTGCATAAAAGCTGTGACTTTCGTCTCTGGAGCACATGCGGGAACCTCCAGAGCTACTTGATTAAATCGTTTGATGTAAGCTCTCAGAGTTTAATCTTGGCCCTGCCATTGTTCAAAAAGGCTAAAGGCAGTTTTTTTTGTATTTCTTGCTGCTGCTGAATTGATGCTAGAATACCTTTTGAAAGTCATCAAAACAATGAATGCTCTATGGTGCCAGCCCTTCAAACCATCTTTGTGCAGAGTCGACCAGGGTAGTTAAAAACACTTTACACTTGATTTGGTCTCCATAGCAATGCAACATGGCCATATTTTCAAAGCGAGCAAGATGCTCCTCGGGGTCAGAACTCCCGTCATAATCTTTGATCTTCGCTGATTTGAAGTGCCCGAGCAGTGGTTCCCGGACAATGATATCAGAGAATGGACAACCCTTTACAGCTCGAGCACTACTCTTAGAAACAACATGTCCTTCCAACGCTCTCACCTTCTTCCTCAATTCCTCTAACTCCTCTGCCACAGTAGGAGATTTAGAACCTGCACTTGACTCCCTTTTCTCGTCCCTTCTCTCTTCTTCCTGCGGCTGCTCACGTTGCTGTTCGGGGTGACTAGAATGATGAGTAGTGGTCTTCTTTGCCATGCCTGTCTTAACAACATCAGCTACAATTTTGGTCAACTCTTCAGGTGTTATGAGGATGGTGGGCTGGGGGCCATTGGGTGGCTGACCACCCACATCAGAGAGACGAGTATTGTTCTCTTCTTGAATCCGAGAAGTGTCTTCGTTCGCTCTCCTAGTAGGAGCCATATCAACGACTTAGAACTCAGAATTTCTCACAGACGGCGCCAATGATTCGATCCGGGTGAAATGGATGAGTAGGGTCGAGTGCTCTATCGGATCTGCTATCAGTATGATGAGGGAAATAAGAGCCAAGACGCCTGGATCAAAAGCTTGCTTCCTGGACAATGATATAAGGATCTGCAACCAAGAGTAACCACGTGAATGGGCGTCGGACTGGTGTCCGGCGTGACGACTCCGATGCTTAAGTCAGTGAGGAACTCAAAGCAAGAAACCAATGTAACCCAGTGAGGGCTGTGTGATTGGTGTGGGAGATGGGAGTAAGTGAGTAATAAATGAGAATATTTAATGTGTCAATAGACAGAAATGCAAAGATAGAACCTGGTATTTATAGTAGAGGATGTAATGATGACCTCGTTCATTGTGCTGATCATTAATTATAGTAGGGCGGATGATTATACCCTATAATCTGACATGTCAAATCGTATACTAGTCACATCTAGCCCACTTAAGTTTGTCAACCATTTATATTATTGTTAGAGATAGGTCGTCCGCGCACATCCTACGTTGTCGGCGCCATTAAATGCAGCATTTATATCGAATTGGTCCGGGTAGAAAGTCTCCCAGAAGCTACATGAGAGCCTGGGCATATAATGCCCCGGGGAGGTTATGTCCCGGTTGCTCCAATGGCTCGGCACATTTCTAAACTCGTTGGAGTATCTCTGTCGAGCTCATCCCTGCATCGTCCCGGGCCCTCCAGGGACCGAGCATCCTTGCCGACCTATTCCAATATACTGGCTTTACTACGTTCCATGAATAATCACCCTCCCTGACCCGGGCACTATCCATGACCCTGGTCATCCCTAGGTATCATCATATTTGCATAAGTTAATTATGTTGTGCATGTGGACATGTTTAAAATATACTATTCTACATGGTTGCATTAAAATGTATTTTTAAAAGATTATTCGAGTTGCGATCGAAGAACGGAGGCCGATGGCTGAAAAATAGAAAATGTTTTTATTAAATAATTTTTTATTTAAAATATGGTTGATGCTTTTTCTTATTTTTGAAAATAAAGAGTTTTGAAGTGATTTTATACGTCGAGACGTAATTTTTATCGGTGTCTGATTTTCAACAAAAACGAGAACGTTTTGACAACCTAGCTAATAAATTCACAAACTTTTCTACTCAAAATATTTTAAACATGCAATAATGGGCTAATTGGGCCTAATTAACTTTCCTAATGGGCCTAAGCTTGGTTAGTGATTTAACTATCTATTTAAAGTGCAATTCACCCCACAAATTGAAACATAACTCACGTTCCCCTACCCTAGCCACATACAAGACTCCTTTGCACTTGTAATTCATGGCACACAGCATCAACAACAAGAGGACTTTTTCAAATATTGCAAGGAAAAATTCAGCCAAGGTGTACGTCGTCGTTCTTCGCATCGTCGATTCGTTTTCGTGCGTATTATATGCAAAGGCACACCTTAATCTCTTTTTTCTCATCTTTTACACCATATTATGTGTTTGATACATGATTTCATGAAAAATATGATACACTTTATTTGTTTTCATCTTTATGGCTATACATGCACAAAACTAGAGTTTTCTCTTTTTAAAACTCTTCCTAATGCTGGACAAAGGGTCTGCCATGGTAGGGCTATGGGAAGGGACGTTTTTCAACATGTTTAAGGGTCCATAGATGAAGGTTTAAGGGCTGGACAGTAGGGTGAAGCATGCTGAACGAAATTTGGGGATTTAAGAGTCCTAGGGTTTTGGTTTGGCTTCCTAAGAGGGTGCGGCCACCAGCTGCTGTTGGGGCACGTCCAGGAGTCCTAAGAGGGTGGTCTTGTGGCCTTAGGTGAGAGAAAGTAGGCCTGGTATGGTGCTAGAAGGAGGGCTGCTCGGTTGGAGGCTCATAGGGCTAGGGTTGCTGCTTTTGGAGGATAAAGGGAAAGGGGCTGCTGTCGGGGGGTTAGCTTCTGTCCAGAAGTTTACCTAGGGTTCGGTTAGGGTCCTAAGAGGGTGGCCAAGGGTCTGGTCATGTGGCTAAGGGCTTGGGGTCGAAGCTAGCCTAGGTTCGAATCACACTAGAACTAGGATTCTAGTGCAGAAAAATACAGAAGCTTCCTAGGCATGATCAAAGGTCTTGTTGGGCTTGAATTGGGTTGAAAAGGGTTTATTTAGGTGTTATTAAGCTTTGGTTTAAGTTTGGTTAAGTTTCGAGTCCATACGAGTCAAAACCGGGATATATGTCTAAGTTTAAAAACAAATCGAGTAACTTATTGGAAAGCTAATTTTAAGCCTAAGAAATACTTATGGGAGGGTTTTAAGGAATTATGATAAGTTTGGAATGATTTGGGACGTCGGTTCGAGGTCTAAGGATGAATACGAAAAAATATGCTACTAGGGGTAAAACGGTAATTTTACAATCGAAAATTAGTAAACGTCATGGCAGTATCCTGAATGCTGTTTTATATGCTAATATAATTATTTTAAATGTTTATGGATGTTTTTATGATTTAATATGTTAAAATATTATTTTAAATGTTTATGGATTTTTTTAATGTTAAAATGTGTATTTAAAATGTTTATGGATTTTAATATGTTAAAACATTTATTTTAAATGTTTATGATTTAATATGTCAAAATATATATTCTAAATGTTTATTATCTAATATGTCAAAATGTTATTTTAAATGTTATGATTTATTATGTTAAAATGTTGGTTTTAAATGTTTATCGATTTTATGATTTAGTATGTTATGATTTATTATTTTAAATGTTTATGGGTTTTTACGATAAAACGAAAACGTTAAAAGATATGTTGCATGCTTGATTTAAAAAAAACATTATATGCATGTTTAATTTTATAAAGTGATGAAAATACGAAACGTTGAAGGAAATGAAGTAATTGTGACTAATACGATGATATGTTGGAGATATCATGAGGGAGAAGGTTCCAATGGGAGCCCGAAGATCGCATTTCCATTGATACGAATACGATGATACGTTAATATGTAAGGCCAAGGCTCAGTTGACGGGTGAGAGTATCGCTGATGTCCCCGCTGCCCAATACTGTGGTTACATGTAGATGGATCCATCGCCCAATACGTAGACGAACACGAAAGTCACAATTAACGATCTGAATTCAACAAAAGGAAAAAAGAATACGTATATGTTGATGATAATATGAATATGAATATGTTGATGATATTATGAATATGAATATGTTGAGGATAATATGAATATGAATATGTTTATTGTGAAAATGAATATGTTTATGAAGATAGGAATATGTTTATGAAAATGTTTACGAAAATGTTTATGAAAATGTTTATGAAAAGTTTATGGAAATGTTTACGTTTAGAATTGATGCATCATTATGAAAATGTTTATGTTGAAAGTTTGTGTATCATTATGAAAATGTTTATGTTTAAAGTTTATGCATCATTACGAAAATGATATTTTAAGTACAAATATTTTTACAGTTGTATGTGATCTGTATATGTATTACTTTTTATCAAGATTGTGGTGTGTTGAGTCTTTAAACTCACTAGGTGTGGTTGATGCAGGTGATTATGATAATAATGTTAATGGAGGTCTTGATGGTTGACTTTGTTGGACTGAAGGTGCACATAACCCGAGGACCGAAGCTAGTTTTCCGCACTAGTTATTATTTATGATTTTAAGTTATGTTAAAGGGATTTATACGACTTTTTATTTATGTTTTTGAGAGGTTATAGTATGGGCTATATTTTTCAAATAATGCTTTTATGTTTGGTAAAACGTTTAACGAATTTATGATTCGAACTATTTTCCTTCGGATTTTTAAATGTTAGTTGGTTGTTTTATTTTAAAAATGGTGTCAAGGTATTTTAAAATATATACTTATATTTCGAATTTTCAAGATTGTGGAGGAAAGAAAAAAAATTCTTTTATAAGTTAAGAAAACGAGTAGTGGACGTTTCAGTTGGTATCAAAGCAATGGTTATGAAAAAAGGTTGTGCCACCATCAGTGCTGGGAAGCTCAGTCATCAAGTCTCAAATTTGTAAGTTTACATGCTTTATATGATTTATATTTTGTTACCTGCATAAGTACATGAATTATATGTTTACGTCACATGTTTAATATCTTTATTATAATATATGATTAATATTCTCTCGAATTTTATATGTGATACGATATGAAATAAGAAATTATATGATTTCAATGCATGTTGGTTTTGCGGTGGAACTGGACTATGTTGATTTTGCGGTGGAATTTGACTATGTTGATTTTGGGTTTTAGTATTGACGTTCTACTTTTTGGGTCATAAGTTAATCGTGAAGATTATGATTGTTTTTGGGACACGTAGATTTTTCTAATGAAATACTGATGAATCGTGAGTACTAGTTGAGTTAATTTTGGGAATTAGAAAAAAGAAATAATGATTCGAAGACTGCGATATCTTTGGAAGTAAGGAAATGTATAAATTGGGATTTTGAGTTTTGATGAAAAGTAAAATTGGTTATGAGAATTGATTTTGGGTTAATAAGCTTAAAATATTTGGAAATTATGTCATGGGAAACCTGTAGAAGAGAATTAAGAATGCCAAGAACTTATGGGTTAATAGTTAAAAATTTCGAAATTAAGGACCAATTGGATAATTTTGAGGGAATTAAGAATTAATATTTACAATTGTTGAGAAATTTGGGGACTAGTGTAGCAATAAGCGAGAGACAAATGGTTTTAATGATAAGAATTTTCGATGATTTAGAATGGAAGGAATGTTTAGAACCTCGGGATTTCTTGGTTATATTGTTATGAAGAATGTAAATCAAGGGTATTGTAGGATGAAACAATATTAGGCTTGAAAATCTAAGTGTTAGCAGATGCGTTCGAGATTTTAATGTTGAATTATGATAGGATGATGAACATTTTGGGTATAAAATAAGAAAGTAATATACGAAAAGTATGGTCATCCATCTTTTAATGTTGGGAATTGTAAGAAAAGTTGAAATTCGAGGTTATAGTAACACTGCACTAAGTCATTATGAGCCGTTTTAATTTGCAATTCGCAAAACGAGAATTTAGAAGGTAAATTTAGTTGGGATCAAGGAGACATAAGGACATTTTAGAATTTAAGTTTTATCAGAGTAGCGCAGCGGAAGCGTGAATTTTTGGGATACTAAAACTAAGTCTAAAATTTTGATTATCTAGGATAAGAGAATTTCGAGAACGAAATTCAATTTAAGGGGGGAAGATTGTAACGTCCCGAAAATTTGAAGGTCCACGCGAACCACATGCATACAAGTTATTAAATTCTTTGTGTATTTCAATTAATTGTTTTAATTGCATAAGTTAATTATGTTGTGCATGTTGACATGTTTAAAATATACTTTTCTACATGGTTGCATTAAAATGTATTTTTAAAAGATTATTCGAGTTGCGATCGCGAAACGGAGACCGATGTCTGAAAAAAGAAAAATGTCTTTATTAAATAATTTTTTATTTAAAATATGGTTGATGTTTTTTCTTATTTTTGAAAATAAATATTTTTGAGGTGATTGTATACGCCGAGACGTAATTTTTATCGGTGTCGGATTTTCAACAAAAACGCGAATGTTTTGACAGCCCGTCTAATAAATTCACAAACTTTTCTACTCAAAATATTTTAAACATGCACTAATGGGCTAATTGGGCCTAAGCTTGGTTAGTGTTTTAATTATCTATTTAAAGTGCAATTCACCCCAGAAATTGAAACATAACTCACGTTCCCCTACCCTAGCCACATACAAGAATCCTTTGCACTTGTAATTCACGGCACACACCATCAACAACAAGAGGAAGTTTTCGAATATTGCAAGGAAAAATTCAGCCAAGGTGTACATCGTCGTTATTGGCATCGTCGATTCGTTTCCGTGCGTATTATACGCAAAGGCATGCCTTAATCTCTTTTTTCTCATCTTTCACATCATATTATATGTTTGATACATGATTGCATGAAAAACATGAAACACTTTATTTATTTTCGTTTTTATGACTATACATGCACAAAACTAGAGTTTTCTCTTTTTAAAACTCTTCTTTATGTTGCACAAAGGGGTTGCCATGGTAGGACTATGGGAAGGGACGTTTTTCAACATTTTTAAGGGTCCATAGATGAAGGTTTAAGGGCGGGACAGTAGGGTGAAGCATGCTGAATGAAATTTGGGGATTTTAGAGTCCTAGGGTTTAGGTTTGGCTTCCTAGGAGGGCGCGGCCACCAGATGCTGTTGGGGCACGTCCAGGAGTCCTAAGAGGGTGGTCTTGTGGCCCTAGGTGAGAGGAAGTTGGCCTGGTATTGTTCTAGAAGGAGGGCCGCTCGTTTGGAGGTTCATAGGGCTAGGGTTGCGGCTTTTGGAGGATAAAGGGAAAGGGTGATGAAACTTAAAATTAATAATTTATTATATGTTAAAACCTATATTATAATATTTAAGTTTCATTGAAATTATAAAATTATGTTATTTTAGTATTGTTTGTTTATATTTAAATTTCTTACTAAATATGTTTTATTTTCAAGTTTTCTACGTGTTGGTAAAATAATGATAACTCAAGTTAGAAAATTCAAATGGAGGTGATTTAAACATGTTTAGAATTCTTGAGAAATTATCTATAACTTTACAGAAGACATGATTGCCTAAAAAGTACATTAAGATGATCAAATTGTGAAAATATCGAAAAGAGGACAAATTTACTTTTACCATGACCAGCATATAGTAAAAAAATCATAACTATTTCAATATTTAACCAAATGAAGTGAACCAAGTNATAACTCAAGTTAGAAAATTCAAATGGAGGTGATTTAAACATGTTTAGAATTCTTGAGAAATTATCTATAACTTTACAGAAGACATGATTGCCTAAAAAGTACATTAATATGATCAAATTGTGAAAATATCAAAAAGAGGACAAATTTACTTTTACCATGACCAGCATATAGTAAAAAAATCATAACTATTTCAATATTTAACCAAATGAAGTGAACCAAGTAGCCAAATTCTTCTACAGACAATTCCCCACATGTTTGCTGTTTTGAGCAGAGTCAAATTCGGTGATTAAAGTAGTGGAACAAAGCATTGAAAGAAGGGACATGGAATTGAAGTTGGAGGATACAAAAACTAATATTACAACTACATGGCATTAATAAAATTTTTGACCCTTTCTCTCATTTGGCCTATAAATAGAGGCCTTGTGCTAGCTTGAGAATCATTCTATCTCATTGTAAAATATATTTTGAGTGTGTATAAAAGTTCTAAGTTCCAATATATTTTTTATTTTCCTAATTATGAGTGATGTTTTTAGCGGTGATCAAAAGTAAGCTCGTGGAAAGCTAAATCAATTATGTCAAGGTGAAGAGGATGAATTCTTGGTGAAGTAAGATTGTTTTTTTTTAATATATTCTTTCTTTATTTCTTTTCATTTTGCTAATTTCTTTTTATTGTAAGTAAAAAAATGAATTATTTGTTTTTATCAATTTATATCAAATGCTTGATACCATTGAAGTGGTTATCTTGATTTGTTGTTTAATTTTGATACAATAAATATTTCATCAATTATTATTGTTATATTATACATATATATATCATATATTTCATTTAGACGATAGCGTGGCTCTGCCGGTTGTTCTAAATGAAATATTATGATTTAATACTAACATTTAACAATCTAACATTTACTTTATCGCAACTAACTTTTACTTTCCGCATCTAATATTTATTTTATCGCAACTAACTTTTACTTTCTGCAACTAACTTTTACTTTCTCGCAACTAACTTATTAAATCATATATTTTATTTAAGCAATAATGTGGCTCTGCCGGTTGTTCTAAATGAAATATAATGATTTAATTTAAGATTTACTTTATGCAATTATATATTTATATAGTTATATATATAATCATAGGTACCATATATAAAATATCGATGAATTCGGTAAAATTTTCTATAGTGAGAACTATATTTTATTAAGTGTGTGTTTAAATATTTAACTTTCTTGGAACCATTATTTATGGTAGTTTCCTTTGTTTTACTTTTAGTTAAACAATATTACATAAACCAAGAATATATCCTCGAGCCTTGACAAAATTTATAATTTGTAAACTTCATTATCGCATTTGGTAATCTATAAATTAATAAATTTAAACTTAAAATAACATCTATGTGGATCGATCTCGTACTTACGAAATATATTACTTGCAGACAGGGACGGAGCCACCCCAAAGGCTGGGGTGGGCTCCACCCCATGTTATAATTTTTGGGCTTAGGAATTTTTTTTTATTAACAATGGTTTAATTTGTTTGGAGCCCAGGCTATAATTTTTGGGCCTAAGAATTTTTTTTATTTACAATTTAATTTGTTTAAAATTTGATGTTGTTGACCGTTTAAAAAAATTTTGTTAAACTCTTGTCACAGTACATACAGAATCGAGCAACACAGAGATTAGAGAAAATAAACAAGCGTCCAATTATTAAACCCATTTCCCAAAGAAACCCAAGTAACCCTACCCTTTGCCTCTTGTTGCAGTAACCACCACCGCTGGCGGAAGAACTCCCAATTGAAGTTAAAATAGGGCAGAGCTCGTTCCAAGCTTCACTATGGTATCAATATTTCCAAGAAATATTGATTGTAGCCCCTGTTTCTACCATAGTTGGTCTACATCTTGTTCTTCAATTTTCAGGTGATTTTGCTTCGATTCTAAAGAGATCTTTTGCAATAGTTGGTTGTAGGAGAATCTAAATACCCCAGTACATGCTTATTTCCAATGTATCACTTCTGCGATCTTGAAGTTTCCCGCTTAGACGAGAAACGTGAAGCATGTGTAATCTGTACTCTTTTGAAGTTTCCCACTAGTATTTGTGATTTTCTAATTTTTAATTGAACTTGATTGTAGATCTCTGTTAGGTTATACTAGTATGGGGTTTTGTGGCATCACCAACAATATTTCAAACTTATTGCATTGCGTTTCCTTTAAAGTTAAAATAATATTTTCTTTGATCAATTTATCATTTTTCCAGTAAGCACACATAACTTCTAATTGTGAAGTGGAATTAATAGAATCATATTTAGGTACATAATGAACAATCTGGCTGGATGTAAGGTTAAGTAGTTTTCATAGACCTTTATAAATATATATATAATTATTATGTATCAACCATTATTAGTTTGTTATTTTTATTTTTTGCAACTTTGGTTTGCATGTTCAATGTTATTTTTTATCTGATGGTGTAGCTTTCAATGGAAGCTCATAGAGGCAAGAAGAAAAATATGTTTTCATATTTTAAACCTACAGCTAGTACATCGACTAGAGATCAGCATTCTCCAACTAATGATGAGATCTCAAACCATGATGAACAACACCCGTTCAAGTATCAAAGAGTTTATATTGATGATAGCGGTTATGTTCAACTAGATCCGGCCAAGCGTACTCCAATTTGGCAATGTCCTATCAATGAAAGAGATGCAATCAGACGATCTTATATCTTAAGGGGGCCATATCAACCTGTTATGGAGTATCCACGAACCAAAGTAGGAGAACAATACAGGCGATTTCAAAAAAGTTGGTTTGAGAAATTTCCTTGGTTGGAGTACTCTCCTAATAAAGATGCAGCAATTTGCTTCTCATGTTTCCTTTTCCAAGAAAAAGAGGCTCGTTATGCTGCATTTACAGTTGATGGTTTTAGAGGTTGGAAAAGAGTTAATGATGGGAAAATATGTGCTTTATTGATGCACACAGGAAGTCCCACTTCACCACATAACAATGTCGTGGAATCCATGAGTGCTTTGATTAATATAAGTAGTCACATTGATAATAAAATATAAGTAGTCACATTAGAAGAAGTGAAGAAAAACCGTTTGAAGCTTACGGCCACAATTGAAAGCATTTGTTGACTTTGTTTGCAAGGATGTGCATTGAGAGGAAATGATTAATCTTCATATTCCAAAAATCAAGGTAATCTTATAGAAATGATAAAGCTTATGGGAAAAATGGATGTTAACATTAATAATTTTGTTTTAAAAAAAGCACCAAAAAATGCAAAATATACATCACCAGATATTCAAAAAGAAATTTTGCATATTCTTGCTGAGAGAGTGAGAAAAAAAATACGTGAAGAGGTTGGGAGTGCAAAATTTTGTATTTTGATTGATGAGGCTAAAGACATATCAGACAAAGAGCAGATGGCTATTGTGTTGAGATTTGTTGATCGTGAAGGGTTCTTAATGGAGGGTTTCTTTGATATTGTGCATGTTTCTGACACCACTGCGGTAACATTTAAAAAAAATATGTAATGTGCTTGGTCGACATGATTTGCATATCAAAGATATTCGGGGTCAAGGATACGATGGAGCTAGCAATATGCGTGGCTCATGGAATGGACTACAAGCTCTTTTTCTGAGAGAATCTCCTCAAGCATATTATGTTCATTGTTTTGAACATAGACTTCAATTAGCATTGGTGGCTGCTGCTGAAAAGGAGAGTTCAATTTGGCTATTTTTTTCAAAATTGAATTGTATTTGTAATCTTATTAAGGCATCTCCTAAACGTCACAATGAGTTGCAATCTGTCCAAGCTATTGAAATTGCAACTATGGTAGCTACTGGTATTCACGAGACAGGTACTAAACTTAATCATAAGATTTCTTATTAATAAAATCGAGTTCTCATTTTATTTCTCATTAATCATTTCACTTCTCATTTGTTTTTGAAACAGGTATTGGCCTTAATCAGATTTGTGACGCCCCAAACCTTGCCACGTAATCATACAACATGTGACATCATATGCATAAAAATTTTCTTTTCAACGACGTAATAATATAATGCTTATACGACAAAATAGTGCAATCACCACACTATCTACGTGAGTGTAGCAGAAACAGTATAATAAATACACACATACAACTCAAATAAGACAATAAACTATATTGTCTCTATCTATTATAAACTACAGGACTGTTTGACTAGACACACCTAGTCCTTCACCACTATCCTGTCTCACAGCAGAGTCCTGTAACGTGTCCAACAGAAACAGCCCCCAAAAAGTGAGCATACACAACAATTATCATCGTAATACATAACATGTAGAACCCGTAAATTAGATTACGTATAAGCCATGCATAATTCTAAGTATTTAAATTAAAATGATGTTAATTCATGAGTCTTTAAATTCTCTTCGTTAAATGTATTTATTTCATGCAGTAGTTTAGTTGCTACTTTTTTGTTAAATAAGTGAGGTCGGACCGGAGTTGGAGTAAAGAGATAAATTTTAATATTAAGAAAATATTCCTAGAATTTATTTAAGATAAATAATAAGTTAATTTATTGTAAAAAAAAGTTTAGGGGAATCATTTAATTGATTAGAGATAAGTAGTAAATGAATTCTTTTAGGTTCAATAATTTAATTAAAAGCCTAAAATAAAATATGTGACCAATTGAGATAAGTTAATCTAGACTTATTTTAATTAAGAAATTATAATTTAACATGATAGTAAATTTATCTTTAAAATTTAAAGAATTATCCATGCATGCAAGATAATGGTGTTCCTTAATTAATTTATTTATTCACTAAAATATTTAATGGGTAGATCAAACTCTAAAGAATTAAAATACAAGATTTAAGAAATATTTCCCCTCCTTTTTTAAAAGTTTCGGCCCTCCTCTTTATTTTTTTAAAAAGATTTTAATTAGTGGGGCAAATTTTTCTTTAAGTACCTTTCCTTATCTATCATTCTTGAGAGATAATTCCATCACACTAAATCATCAATAATTAATATTTAAGCAATATTTTTACCACCATTCTACTTAAAAATTTCGGCCACCTAGGAGATTTAAATAAAAAATTGGTCAACTCACAACTTTGATCTCCTTATCCAAAATTTTGGTAGATAATCCCTCAACTTTAATCCTCAATATTTAAACAATTAAGCAATATTCTTCCTTATTTTTTTTAGCTAAAAATCAACCACCCCTAATCAGATTGGTACTTTGCAACGAGCTGGAAAGACGCGTTGGAGTTCTCATTTTGAGTCGATTTACAGTATGATAGATATGTACATCTCTGTGATTATTGTGCTTGAGCAGATGGTGGAGGAAACATCTTCGAATTCTATACGAGGGGAAGCTACAAGTTTTTTGATTGCATTGAGATCATTTGATTTCATATTTATCCTATATTTAATGCATAAGATTATGGGGATCACATATTTTCTTTGTCGAGCTTTGCAAGAGAAGTCTTTGGACATTTTAAATGCAATGGATTTTGTCTCAACCACCAAAGATTTACTTCATACTTTGAGAGTAGAAGGTTATGATATTCTTCTAATGATCGTGCAATCAGTTTGTGAAAATAATGGTATTGAGATACCAGATATGAATGCTTGGTATAGATCTGCTACAGAAATTTCGAGCCAGCAAAGGGATTCTATTATATTTGAACATCATTACCGTTTTGATGTATTTAATGCTGCAATAGATATTCAAGTGGAAGAACTCAATAGCAGATTCGATGATGGGGCTGTAGAAATTTTTAGACTTAGTTCTGCTTTAGAACATCGAGACAACTTTAAGTTGTTTAATGCTGACGATATTTACAATCTTGCATAGAAATTCTATCCTAGTGATTTCAATAAACAAGAACTATATTATCTGAAAAGTCAGTTGGATCATTATAAGTTTGATATAATTCATCATTAAAGGTTTCAGAATATTTGTATTATTTCTGAATTATGTCGACGATTACTAGAAACTGAAAAGGAACGTCATTATCACTAAATTGACAGATTGATCCGTCTTGTTTTAACGCTCCTTGTTTCTACTGCGTCAACAGAACGATCATTCTCAGCTATGAAACTTCTTACAACATCTCTCCGGAATAAGATGGAAGAAGAGTTATTGGCAGATTCTACGATTGTCTACATTGAAAGAGAGTTTACTGCAAGGATAGACGTTGATTCAGTAATTGATGAGTTCTACTCATTGAAAAACCGCAGGGCACATCTTCAGTAGTTTATATCTGGTTTGTATCACTCTGTAATATTAATATTTAATTTTTAAATATTTGATTTATATTATTTAATGTTGTTTATCGATTTATTTAGCCCATGATCAAAATATTTTCTGGCTACGTACCTGCTTGCAGACAACCTATACTTGGGTGAGTTATAATTTAAGTAGTAGCAAAGGGGCTGCTATCGGGGGGTTAGCTTCTGTCCAGAAGATTACCTAAGGTTCGGTTAGGGTCCTAAGAGGGTGGCCAAGGGTCTGGTCATGAGGCTAAGGGCCTGGGGTCGAAGCTAGACTAGGTTCGAATCACACTAGAACTAGGACTCTTGTGCAGAAAAATACAGCAGCTTCCTAGGTATGATCGAAGGTCTTGTTGGGCTTGAATTGGGTTGAAAAAGGTTTATTTAGGTGTTATTAAGCTTTGGTTTAAGTTTGGTTAAGTTTCGAGTCCATACTAGTCAAAACAGGGATATATGTCTAAGTTTAAAAACGAATCGAGGAACCTATCGAAAAGCTAAATTTGAAGCCTAAGAAATAATTATGGGAGGGTTCTAAGGTATTAGGATAAGTTTGGAATGATATGGGACGTCGGTTCGAGGTCTGAGGATGAATACGAAAAAATATGCTGCTAGGGGTAAAACGGTAATTTTATACTCGAAAATTAGTTAACGTCATGGCAATATCATGAATGTTGTTTTATATGATAATATGATTATTTTAAATTTTTATGGATGTTTTTATGATTTAATATGTTAAAATGTTATTTTTAAATGTTTATGGATTTTTTTAATGTTAAAATGTGTATTTAAAATGTTTATGGATTTTAATATGTTAAAACGTTTATTTTAAATGTTTATGATTTAATATGTCAAAATACATATTCTAAATGTTTATGATATAATATGTCAAAATGTTATTTTAAATGTTATGATTTATTATGTTAAAATGTTGGTTTCAAATGTTTATGGATTTTATGATTTAGTATGTTATGATTTATTATTTTAAATATTTATCGGTTTTTATGATAAAACGAAAACGTTAAAAGATATGTTGCATGCTTGGTTTAAAAGAAAAACGTTATATGCATGTTCAGTTTTATAAAGTGATGAAAATACGAAATGTTGAAGGAAGTGAAGTAATTGTGACTAATACGATGACATGTTGGAGATATCGTGAGGGAGAAGGTCCCAGTGGGAGCTCGACGATCGTATTTCCATTGATACGAATACGATGATATGTTAATACGTAAGGCTAAGGCTCAGTTGATGGGTGAGAGTGTCGCTGATGTCCCCGCCGCTCAGTACTGTGGTTACATGTAGATGGATCCATCACCCAATACGTAGACGAACACGAAAGTCACAATTAACGATCTGAATTCAACAAAAGGAAAAAGGAATACGTATATGTTGATGATAATATTAATATGAATATGTTGATGATATTATGAATATGTATATGTTGAGGATAATATGAATATGAATATGAATATGTTTATGGTGAAAATGAATATGTTTATGATGATAGGAATATGTTTATGAAAATGTTTACGAAAATGTTTATGAAAATGTTTATGAAAAGTTTATCGAAATGTCTACGTTTAGAGTTGGTGCATCATTATGAAAATGTTTTTGTTTAAAGTTGATGCATCATTATGAAAATATTTATGTTTAAAGTTTATGCATCATTATGAAAACTATATTTTAAGTACAAGTATTTTCACAGTTGTATGTGATCTGTATATGTATTACTTGTTATCAAGATTGTGGTGTGTTGAGTCTTTAGACTTATTAGCTGTGATTGATGCAAGTGATTATGATAATAACGTTAATGGAGGTCTTGATGGTTGACTTTGTTGTAGTGAAGGTGCAGATAACCCGAGGACCGACACTAGTTTTTCGCACTAGTTATTATTTATGATTTTAAGTTATGCTAAAGAGACTTGTACGAATTTTTATTTATGTTTTTGAGAGGTTATAGTATGGGCTATACTTTTCAAATAATGCTTTTAGGTTTGGTAAAACGTTTAACGAATTTATGATTTGAACTATTTTCCTTCGGATTTTTAAATGTTAGTTGGTTGTTTCATTTTAAAAATGATGTCATGGCATTTTATAGTATATATATGTATATTTCGAATTATCAAGATTGAGGAGGAAAGAAAAAAATTTCTAATACAAGTTAAGAAAACGAGTAGTTGACGTTTCATTCCCAATAGTAATATAAACAAGATCAGTTAGTAGTGGTTCATATAGCCAATACTAAAAATATTCGAAAGACATAATTTTCAAACCAAGCGTTAAAGAATAGAGCAATAACAATGGTTCATAGGACCAATTTTGTGAAAACTGATGTTAAAAATATTCAGTATGAGCAGTTTTTCAGAATACTGCCAATAATTATATTAACAAGAGAAACTGTAGCAGCAATTTATACAAAAAGTTCTAAAAGCATTCAATGCGTATAATTTCAAATTAATCCTAAAATAGAGCCACAAAAGCGGTTCATAGCACCACTTTTGAGAAATTCGCTGCTAAAAATATATAATATGAGAAGTTTACAAAATTCTCGTAATAGTTATATCAGCAAGAGCAGTTTTCACTAGCGGTATATAAAACAAAAGCTAAAAAGTATTCAATAGATATATTTTAAAAACTATCCTAAAAACTAGAGCGATAAAAGCGGTCCATGACGAAGTTTTTGTGAAAATCGTTGTTATATGACTTCAATATGAGCAGTTTCTGGAATGCTCCTAATAGTTATATTAATAAGAGCAATTTATAAAAGCGTTTTATATGATCAATACTAAAAGTATTTAATAGGTACAATTTCTAAACCATTCCAAAAAAAATAGAGCAATAAAAACTGGAAACAACATTGATTCTGTGAAAACCGTGGTTACATATCTTCCATATGAGCAGTTTCTGGAATGCTCCTAATAGTAATATAAATAAGAACAATTTATATAAGCGGTTTACACGACCCATACTAAAAGTATTCAATAGGTACAATTTTTAAACTTATCCTAAAAAATTAGAGCAGTAAAAACGGTCCACGACACGTGTTCTGTGAAAGACGCTATTACATGTCTTCAATATGAGCAATTTCCGGAACGCTCCTAATAGTTATAACAATAAGAGCAATTTATAGAAACGGTTTATATGACCAACACTAAATGTATTCAAAAGGTATCATTTTCAAATCAGTCCTAAAAAAAAGCGCCATAAGAGCGGCCCACAACACCGGTTTTGTGAAACCACTATTAAAAATATTCAATTAGAGTATTTTCCAGAATGGTCCTATTAGATAAATCAATAGGAGCAATTTGTAGTGGCGGTTGCTAAAATCGGTGCTAAAATGACGTAACTAAAGCGGTTATGAAACCATTGCTAAAAGTAAGGAAATAAAAACGATTTAAGTAAAACCGAATTCGTTGTTCAGTTTTCACGAGCGGTTTTAAAAATTCTCCTAAAAAACCGCTTCTAGAAACACTTTATTTTTGTAGTGTGAAGAATCGTATCATAAAGGTTCTGACATTAGTAAAACAACTGCGAGCACATGAACTTGCTATACGAATGGTTCGCAACCTGATTACACATCCCCCCGATCCGAGGATAGACATAGAATAGAGGAAGCTCTACTCGTGGGATAATTTAAAGTTGATAGTCGAGTCCATTCCAAAGAAAGACATTAGATTAAAGTTGTCCCGTTTAACCTAAAAGGGAACGTATTCGAGTTAGACCATTTAGTATTAGAAGCACCTTCTGGCTTACAAGTGACCCACTATGGTTGATATTTTCCGAGACTATCTAGTTATCTGGGAATGCGATTCTTTCTTTCGCAGTCAAACTAATAGTTGTAGGAGAGCCTACAATAGATGTCCGAAAGTTCAAAAGAAAGATTCTATTGTCACATCTCATACCTTTCTCCTTAATTCCTTCTTGTCTCGCAAGGCTTTCTATCATTTCTTGTTCTAAGTTGAAATATTATTTCTGGCTGCACTTCTGGTAAAACGAGAGCTACGTTGCGGACTAAAAGGAAAAAACGACTGGGAATGCTTTCCCAATACACAAATAGAATAACGTACAGATTTTACAGCTTACAGATTAGGAAATGGGATTCGAACCCTAGACTCGCTCTACTTTCCGATTGAAGGGAAGAATCTTCAACCACATAGAAAGAGAGAGACTGGCTTTGAAGAATTCTAAAGTGAGAAAGAATATGGGAGTTAGGTTAGTAAAAGAATAAGAGAAAAGTGACTCGCTCATTGAAGAGAAGAAAGATAAATCATTACATTCTTAGGGACAATAGGAGCAAAAACAAATAACTAAAGAAATAGGAACTCACACTTCTAAACCTGGGATAACTCAATTTTCAACTTTACCTAAGGGGAATGGACTACTATCAGACTGAGATCGAGAGCAAAGAAAATGGAAAACTTTCTGATGGAATGCTAAGGACAAAGAAAGAGCAAGGAAGGACTCGAAAGCTAGAACAGAAAGCATATCCCTTTTCCCGAATACGTTAAAGGTCTGGGTCTTCTGGTAGTGGTGGTGGTAGAAAGCTTCTATCGACTCCAGGATTACCATCATGTCCGTCAGTGCTAGGGGATCGTCTGGGAGGCATAGAATATGAACATAGTCCAAATTCTAAACGTAACCCATCATGCAATTTAATCTAGTTTTCAAAACATTTAATCCTTAAATCATGTAAACGGCTAAACATATACTGTAAATAACTGTAAAACATATGTCATGTAAACATGCAGGTGATAGCATTAAACCATTTAAAACATTTAAAACATTCAAACTTTCAGCCTTCAGCTTGACGACTGAGCTTCTGAAGTTGGCGGTTGCACAATCCTTTACAGGACCCTTGCTCTGATACCAACAGAAACGTCTACTACTAAAATACTGCTAATTTTTTATTTTTTGTAAAATATTTTCGAAAATTACTCAAACACATGCATTTAAAAAAAATGATTCAACTACTGAATAAAATACTGCAGTTAAATAAAATTATAAATATCAACGAATCCCTAGACTACTGTTTTAAAAGAACTTCAATGCAATATTCGAAATCCTGTCAAATCCTCGACATGAAAACGATGTGAAACGTAAAACATAATGTATCTACCTTGACTCATAAACATAAAGTGCAGAAAAATGCAAGGTTCTCGGGTCAACGTGCACACACTCAGCTCCGCCTACTCAGTCTTCAGTGCCTCCAGTCTCAAAATCATCATGCTCACCTGCATCATTCACACCTAGTGAGTGTAAAGACAACACATCTGATTCGTTATAACAAGTATATATACATAACAAGCAACAGTGAAAAATACTGTAATTAACATAAATTTCATGATCTTAAAAGCATGAACTTAAACATAGCAAGTCAAAGCATAACGTGTTCATCACATAACTCATCATATCAACATATACGTGTTCATTTTTTATATTTAAATTTAGATCATTAGTTGTGACTTTCGTATCAGCTCTAGTCGAGGGATCTATCTATGTATAACAGCAGTACCCGACGGCGGGGACATCAGCGTTAGTATTACCCATCCACTGAGCCTTGGCCTTACATGTTCGTGTTCGTATTAGTCACAACCAACTCTCATCCTTCAAAACATATAATCATATTCATCACTTATAAAAATCATGCATATACGTAAATTTCCTTAAAACCAAGTATGCAACGTTTTTTCGTATTTCCATAAAAAGTCATGTACGTGATTACATGTAAATTTAAAACATGCCAATTTGTGACCAGGGCGCTGTCAGGACTGTTAACTCGACCCGGGTGAAAAATGACCATTTTGTCCATAGAAACCCTAATTGGCCATTTTACCCCTAGACGTCAAAATTTCGACCCGAAGCCAACCAAACACCTCAAAATATATTTATAATCATTTCATAGACGTAACCTCGAGCCCGTTCTGTAACTTTTATGATTCGTTTTAAAACTTGGATCGGGCTCCTGTTTTAACCCGAATCACCCAAAAATCAACCAAACTTTTTCCAAATTAAACCACAACTTAATTACACCCTACAAGCCCCTAACCAACCATATTCTGGCTATTTTGAGTCCCTAATCTCGGCTGCAACCTGCTGGAAAAGTTCTGTACGTACAAACCTAAAACTAGTTGCACCGCCGAGCCAAATCTTCGACTCTACGACTAACCGACATGGACCAGCCCCGAACCAACACTTACTAGGACCAAGATCAGGCCGTGGAACCCCTCCTAGACAATCCCTACTCACACCTACTACCCATGCACCCAACCATACGCGAATCACCAGAAACAAGCCCATCCCTACCTTACTCGACTCTTGCGCCTCGATCTACTCCTAGGCCGTGACCAGCCATGGTTGAGGCATCCTGGACCACGACTCAGACCCCTTAGGGTCTACACCGCGGCTTGTTTTGACTCCCCTATAGCTGGTCCCCTTCCCAAAGCCGGATCTAATCCATACCGAGCCAACATCCAAGAAATCGATCAGTCCTCTACCATGACACGTTCCAAACCCAAATCCAGCACCTAGACGCCTTCGATCTCAACATGTACAGCCCTTAAAAAAAACGTAAATCAACAGCTCCTTACACAAGCACAACAAGGACGTGAGTTTCATGCAAATAAAATGCATATTTCATGTCAAAAATCGTATAAAACTTACACAACATGATTCATCTAAGATTTCTCATGTAAAAACATACAAACGACATATATTGATGTGAATGATGAGAAAAACGGGATATAGGTGTGCCTTTGCGTATATACGCTCGAAACCTTTGAAATATACGCGTAGAACTTGCACCGGAGAGACGGGGAAGGAGTTCTTTGCAAAGCTTGAGAGGATTTCGAAGGTTGCTGCTGTATTATTTTTTTTTTTGGAAATTTTTTGTTGAATGGGAGAAGGGGGCGGCCGAATTGTTTAGGAATAGGTTTAGGGTTTGAGTGTAGGGCTTAATTTTAATATTTAGTGTTAATGGACCCTTAATTAAAAATAATGATGTTAAGTAGAATTTTAGACCCATTAGGCATAAAATAATCTCATTAAGCCCAAAAACACTCCCGAAAAATATTTCGTTTAGATACGCTTTTGAAAATATTGTCCAAACCCTCAAAAAGTCTTTCGACTCGCTAAATTTTGCGTACCGGTTTAAAATATGACCCGACGAGTAAAAATATCCAACCAAAGCTCATTTTAGAAAATTACCTTTAATTACATCATATACTAAATAATTAAAAATATTTTTTCAATAAAAATATTTTTTCTAATTATCCCCGATCTCCGTTTCTCGTTCGAGCGCTAAATACTATTAAAAGCCCTAATGAATGAAACTTTAATAAACCATGAAATAAACACATATTCATGGAATAACCATGCATTTAATGCATTAAAATAATTAAACACATATTTTAGTAAAACCCTAAATTGCATGCAGTCAGATTACATAGTAGAATTTTCTAGACTTTACAATACTGATGCAAAAGTTGTGGTGAAAGAAGCAGTGATCAAACCTTTGGCGTCTATCCAATTTGTGGCCGTAGATGGCTGATCAAAGATTAGTCCAAGAAACTTTAAAAAAAAAAAAAAAGAGTGAAATGACCGCTAGTGGATGATATTCACCAAAGTAAAAGTTTCCAGATGTGGGGATTAAACTTTTCTGGTTTCGTCTGATCGATAAAATTACTGCATGTCTGCCTTTTATGGATTACGATATCTTTCGATGACATTCGCTGATGGATGAGACTGCACAGAAGGTCCTATAGATTGTCACCAGGGACGGAGCCACCCCAAAGGCTGGGGTGGGCTCATGCTATAATTTTTGGGCTTAGGAATTCTTTTTTATTAACAATGGTTTAATTTGTTTGGAGCCCAGGCTATAATTTTTTGGCCTAAGAATTTTTTTTATTAACAATTTAATTTGTTTAAAATTTGATGTTGTTGACCGTTTAAAAAAATTTGTTAAACTCTAGTCACAGTACATACACAATCGAGCAACCCAGAGATTAGAGAAAATAAACAAGCGTCCAATTATTAAACCCATTTCCCAAATAAACCCAAGTAACCCTACCATTTGCCTCTTGTTGCTGTAACCACCACCGCTAGCAAAGGAACTCTCGATTGAAGTTAAAATAGGGTAGAGCTCGTTCCAAGCTTCACTTTGGTATCAATATTTCCAAGAAATATTGATTGTAGCCCCTGTTTCTACCATAGTTGGTCTACATCTTGTTCTTCAATTTTCAGGTGATTTTGCTTCGATTCTAAAGTGATCTTTTGCATTAGTTGGTTGTAGGAGAATCTAAATACCCCAGTACATGCTTATTTCCAATGTATCACTTCTGCGATCTTGAAGTTTCCCGCTTAGACGAGAAATGTGAAGCAAGTGTAATCAGTACTCTTTTGAAGTTTCCCACTAGTATTTGTGATTTTCTAATTTTTAATTGAACTTGATTGTAGATCTCTGTTTAGGTTATACGAGTATGGGATTTTGTGGCATCACCAACAATATTTCAAACTTATTGCATTGCGCTTCCTTTCAAGTTAAAATAAGATTTTCTTTGATCAATTTATCATTTTTCCAGTAAGCAGACATAACTTCTAATTGTGAAGTGGAATTAATAGAATCATATTTAGGTACATAATGAACAATCTGGCTGGATGTAAGGTTAAGTAGTTTTCATAGACCTTTATAAATATATACATAGTTATTATGTATCAACCATTATTAGTTTGTTATTTTTATTTTTTGCAACTTTGGTTTGCATGTTCAATGTTATTTTTTATGTGATGGTGTAGCTTTCAATGGAAGCTCAAAGAGGCAAGAAGAAAAATATGTTTTCATATTTTAAACCTACAGCTAGTACATCGACTAGAGATCAGCATTCTCCAACTAATGATGAGATCTCAAACCATGATGAACAACACCCGATCAAGTATCAAAGAGTTGATATTGATGATAGCGGTTATGTTCAACTAGATCCGGCCAAGCGTACTCCAATTTGGCAATGTCCTATCAATGAAAGAGATGCAATCAGACGAGCTTTTATCTTAAGGGGGCCATATCAACCTGTTATGGAGTATCCACGAACCAAATTAGGAGAACAATACAGGCGATTTCAAAAAAGTTGGTTTGAGCAATTTCCTTGGTTGGAGTACTCTCCTAATAAAGATGCAGCATTTTACTTCCCATGTTTCCTTTTCCAAGAAAAAGAGGCTCGTTATGCTGCATTTACAGTTGATGGTTTTAGAGGTTGGAAAAGAGTTCATGATGGGAAAATATGTGCTTTATTGATGCACACAGGAAGTCCCACTTCACCACATAACAATGCCGTGGAATCCATGAGTGCTTTGATTAATATAAGTAGTCACATTGATAAAGTGATGAATGCACAAACATTAGAAGAAGTGAAGAAAAACCGTTTGAAGCTTACGGCCACAATTGAAAGCATTCGTTGACTTTGTTTGCAAGGATGTGCATTGAGAGGAAATGATGAATCTTCATATTCCAAAAATCAAGGTAATCTTATAGAAATGATAAAGCTTATGGGAAAAATGGATGTTAACATTAATAATTTTGTTTTAAAAAAAGCACCAAAAAATGCAAAATATACATTACCAGATATTCAAAAAGAAATTTTGCATATTCTTGCTGAGAGAGTGAGAAAAAAAATACGTGAAGAGGTTGGGAGTGCAAAATTTTGTATTTTGATTGATGAGGCTAAAGACATATCAGACAAAGAGCAGATGGCTATTGTGTTGAGATTTGTTGATCGTGAAGGGTTCTTAATGGAGGGTTTCTTTGATATTGTGC
>NC_133316.1:7342710-7355399 GCF_012295235.1 Primulina huaijiensis | reverse complement strand
TTCATGAGTCTTTAAATTCTCTTCGTTAAATGTATTTATTTCATGCAGTAGTTTAGTTGCTACCTTTTTGTTAAATAAGTGAGGTCGGACCGGAGTTGGAGTAAAGAGATAAATTTTAATATTAAGAAAATATTCCTAGAATTTATTTAAGATAAATAATAAGTTAATTTATTGTAAAAAAAAGTTTAGGGGAATCATTTAATTGATTAGAGATAAGTAGTAAATGAATTCTTTTAGGTTCAATAATTTAATTAAAAGCCTAAAATAAAATATGTGACCAATTGAGATAAGTTAATCTAGACTTATTTTAATTAAGAAATTATAATTTAACATGATAGTAAATTTATCTTTAAAATTTAAAGAATTATCCATGCATGCAAGATAATGGTATTCCTTAATTAATTTATTTATTCACTAAAATATTTAATGGGTAGATCAAACTCTAAAGAATTAAAATACAAGATTTAAGAAATATTTCCCCTCCTTTTTTAAAAGTTTCGGCCCTCCTCTTTATTTTTTTAAAAAGATTTTAATTAGTGGGGCAAATTTTTCTTTAAGTACCTTTCCTTATCTATCATTCTTGAGAGATAATTCCATCACACTAAATCATCAATAATTAATATTTAAGCAATATTTTTACCTCCATTCTACTTAAAAATTTCGGCCACCTAGGAGATTTAAATAAAAAATTGGTCAACTCACAACTTTGATCTCCTTATCCAAAATTTTGGTAGATAATCCCTCAACTTTAATCCTCAATATTTAAACAATTAAGCAATATTCTTCCTTATTTTTTTTAGCTAAAAATCAACCACCCCTAATCAGATTGGTACTTTGCAACGAGCTGGAAAGACGCGTTGGAGTTCTCATTTTGAGTCGATTTACAGTATGATAGATATGTACATCTCTGTGATTATTGTGCTTGAGCAGATGGTGGAGGAAACATCTTCGAATTCTATACGAGGGGAAGCTACAAGTTTTTTGATTGCATTGAGATCATTTGATTTCATATTTATCCTATATTTAATGCATAAGATTATGGGGATCACATATTTTCTTTGTCGAGCTTTGCAAGAGAAGTCTTTGGACATTTTAAATGCAATGGATTTTGTCTCAACCACCAAAGATTTACTTCATACTTTGAGAGTAGAAGGTTATGATATTCTTCTAATGATCGTGCAATCAGTTTGTGAAAATAATGGTATTGAGATACCAGATATGAATGCTTGGTATAGATCTGCTACAGAAATTTCGAGCCAGCAAAGGGATTCTATTATATTTGAACATCATTACCGTTTTGATGTATTTAATGCTGCAATAGATATTCAAGTGGAAGAACTCAATAGCAGATTCGATGATGGGGCTGTAGAAATTTTTAGACTTAGTTCTGCTTTAGAACATCGAGACAACTTTAAGTTGTTTAATGCTGACGATATTTACAATCTTGCATAGAAATTCTATCCTAGTGATTTCAATAAACAAGAACTACATTATCTGAAAAGTCAGTTGGATCATTATAAGTTTGATATAATTCATCATTAAAGGTTTCAGAATATTTGTATTATTTCTGAATTATGTCGACGATTACTAGAAACTGAAAAGGAACGTCATTATCACTAAATTGACAGATTGATCCGTCTTGTTTTAACGCTCCTTGTTTCTACTGCGTCAACAGAACGATCATTCTCAGCTATGAAACTTCTTACAACATCTCTCCGGAATAAGATGGAAGAAGAGTTATTGGCAGATTCTACGATTGTCTACATTGAAAGAGAGTTTACTGCAAGGATAGACGTTGATTCAGTAATTGATGAGTTCTACTCATTGAAAAACCGCAGGGCACATCTTCAGTAGTTTATATCTGGTTTGTATCACTCTGTAATATTAATATTTAATTTTTAAATATTTGATTTATATTATTTAATGTTGTTTATCGATTTATTTAGCCCATGATCAAAATATTTTCTGGCTACGTACCTGCTTGCAGACAACCTATACTTGGGTGAGTTATAATTTAAGTAGTAGCAAAGGGGCTGCTATCGGGGGGTTAGCTTCTGTCCAGAAGATTACCTAAGGTTCGGTTAGGGTCCTAAGAGGGTGGCCAAGGGTCTGGTCATGAGGCTAAGGGCCTGGGGTCGAAGCTAGACTAGGTTCGAATCACACTAGAACTAGGACTCTTGTGCAGAAAAATACAGCAGCTTCCTAGGTATGATCGAAGGTCTTGTTGGGCTTGAATTGGGTTGAAAAAGGTTTATTTAGGTGTTATTAAGCTTTGGTTTAAGTTTGGTTAAGTTTCGAGTCCATACTAGTCAAAACAGGGATATATGTCTAAGTTTAAAAACGAATCGAGGAACCTATCGAAAAGCTAAATTTGAAGCCTAAGAAATAATTATGGGAGGGTTCTAAGGTATTAGGATAAGTTTGGAATGATATGGGACGTCGGTTCGAGGTCTGAGGATGAATACGAAAAAATATGCTGCTAGGGGTAAAACGGTAATTTTATACTCGAAAATTAGTTAACGTCATGGCAATATCATGAATGTTGTTTTATATGATAATATGATTATTTTAAATTTTTATGGATGTTTTTATGATTTAATATGTTAAAATGTTATTTTTAAATGTTTATGGATTTTTTTAATGTTAAAATGTGTATTTAAAATGTTTATGGATTTTAATATGTTAAAACGTTTATTTTAAATGTTTATGATTTAATATGTCAAAATACATATTCTAAATGTTTATGATATAATATGTCAAAATGTTATTTTAAATGTTATGATTTATTATGTTAAAATGTTGGTTTCAAATGTTTATGGATTTTATGATTTAGTATGTTATGATTTATTATTTTAAATATTTATCGGTTTTTATGATAAAACGAAAACGTTAAAAGATATGTTGCATGCTTGGTTTAAAAGAGTTGGCAGCATAGGAAGGTGATAGCATATGCATCTCGTCAGTTGAAGACTCATGAGAAGAATTACCCTACCCATGACCTAGAGTTGGCAGCCGATGTATTTGCTTTGAAGATCTGGAGGCATTATTTGTACGGAGAGAAGTGCCAGATCTTTACCGACCATAAGCGCCTCAAGTACTTCTTTACGCAGAAAGAGCTGAATATGCGTCAGAGGCGATGGTTGGAGATTGTGAAAGATTATGATTGTGACATTAGCTACCACCCGGGTAAGGCTAATGTAGTCGCGGATGTGTTGAGCAGGAAAGTTGCAGTGATGGCCCATCTGACGATTCAGAGACCTCTTCAGTCTGTGATGCAGAGGTTTGATCTGGAGGCATATCCTCAAGGTAGAGTTCCCCGTCTATCTACCTTGACTATCCAGTCTTCTCTCATAGACCGTATTCGTAGTGGTCAGCCAGCAGATGAGCAGTTGGCAAAGTGGAAGCAGAGAGATGAGGTCAAGGGCAGTGTCTTGTATATAGTTAGTGACGGTATTGTAAGATACCAGGACAGGATATGGGTTCCTAGCAGTGATTCAATCCAAGCAGATATTCTATTAGAGGCCCATATGTCGCCATACTCTATTCATCCAGGGAGTACGAATATGTACAAAGACCTGCAGTTATTGTACTGGTGGCCAGGAATGAAGAAGGATATCAGACGTTTTGTAGCCGAGTGTCTGACTTGTCAGTTAGTGAAGGCAGAGCATCAGAGACCAGCAGGCCTGCTCAAGCCTCTCCCTATTCCCGAGTGGAAGTGGGAGAATGTTACCATGGATTTCGTGACCGGCTTATCGAAGTCAGTCAGAGGATCTAATGCTATCTGGGTGATTGTCGATCGTCTTACCAAATCAGGGCACTTCTTGCCTATCAAGACGACTTTCACCATGGTTCAGTATGCAGAGTTGTATATCCGGGAGATAGTCCGACTTCATGGTATTCCAATTTCTATCGTATCTGACAGAGACCCCAGATTCACTTCCTCATTTTGGAAGAGTTTGCATTCGACGATGGGTACGAAGTTGCTGTTCAACACAGCTTTCCACCCTCAGACAGATGGGCAGTCAGAGCGAGTTATTCAGATCTTGGAGGATCTTCTCCGTGCTTGTGTTATCGATTTCTCCGGGAGTTGGGAGTCGAACTTGCCATTAGTGGAGTTCACCTATAACAACAGCTTTCAGTCGTCTATAGGAATGGCTCCGTATGAAGCATTATATGGTCGCAAGTGTAGATCTCCTGTTCATTGGGATGAGGTAGGAGAGAGAGCCGAGTTGGGTCCAGAGATTATTCAGAAGACTGTCGATGTAGTAGCCCAGATCCGTGACAGGATGAGGACTGCTCAGAGTCGACAGAAGAGTTATGCGGACCAGCGGAGGAGAGATTTAGAGTTCGCCGTGGACGACCATGTCTTTGTGAAAGTAGCACCTATGAAGGGTGTCATGCGATTTGGGAAGAAAGGGAAGCTCAGTCCGAGATTCATTGGACCATTTGAGATCCTTGATAGAGTTGGGACGCTAGCTTATCGTGTTGCTCTTCCGCCGAATCTGGTCGGAGTACACAATGTGTTCCACGTCTCTATGCTGAGGAAGTATATAGCAAATCCTTCGCATGTCCTGAACTTTGAGCCGTTAAAGCTTACTTCGATCTTGTCTTATGAGGAGAGACCAGTGCAGATCCTAGACAGACAGGAAAAGAAGCTTCGGAACAAGCTGGTTAAGCGAGTTAAAGTCAAGTGGCTTAACCATTCAGAGGAGGAAGCTACGTGGGAGTCTGAGCCAGAGATGAGGAGCTGGTACCCAGAGTTATTCGGTGAGTTTTAATTTCGAGGACGAAATTTCTTTTAAGGGGGGAAGGATTGTAGAACCCAAAAATTAGACTACGTATAATCCATGCATAATTCCTAGTATTTAAATTAAAATGATTTTATTTCATGAGTCTTTAAATTCTCTTCGTTAAATGTATTTATTTCATGCAGCAGTTTAGTTGCTACCTTTTTGTTAAATAAGTGAGGCCGGACCGGAGTTGGAGTAAAGAGATAAATTTTAAAATTAAGAAAATATTCCTAGAATTTATTTAAGATAAATAATAAGTTAATTTATTGTAAAAGAAAGTTTAGGGGAATCATTTAATTAATTAGAGATAAGTAGTAAATGAATTCTTTTAGGTTCAATAATTTAATTAAAAGCCTAAAATAAAATATGTGACCAATTGAGATAAGTTAATCTAGACTTATTTTAATAAAAAAATTAAAATTTAACATGACAGTAAATTTATCTTTAAAATTTAAAGAATTATCCATGCATGCAAGATAATGATATTCTTTAATTAATTTATTTATTCACTGAAATATTTAATGGGTAGATCAAACTCTAAAGAATTAAAATACAAGCTTTAAGAAATATTTCCACTCTTTTTTAAAAAGTTTCGGCCCTCCTCTTTATTTTTTTTAAAAAGATTTTAATTAGTGGGACAAAATATTCTTTAAATACATTTCCTTATCTATTATTCTTGAGAGATAATTCCATCACACTAAATCATCAATAATTAATATTTAAGCAATATTTTTACCTCCATTCTACTTAAAAATTTCGGCCACCTAAGAGATTTAAATAAAAAATTGGTCAACTCACAACTTTGATCTCCTTATCCAAAATTTTGGTAGATACTCCCTCAACTTTAATCCTTAATAATTAAACAATTAAGCAATATTCTTCCTTATTTTTTTTAGCTAAAAATCGACCACCCCTATTTTAAAAGATTTAATTTTGTTTAACAACTCATTCTTTATTATTCTTCCCCTTAATTTTTCCTAGGAAGATATTCTCCCCACTTTTAAATCTCTATCAAATAATTAATTAAGCTATTTTCTCCCTTGTACCTAGACTCAAATTCAACCCAATGCACCCTCCTAATTACCCCTCAAAATATTTGATATCAAACTCTTTCCTTATCTCACAAATTAAAAAGATAGAAAGATTTATTCTTCTCCTTGATCTTGCAAATTTCCATTTAGTCTCCTAGCCATACCTCCTCTCCATATTTTCGAAAAAATTCAGTGGCAAAAATAGAGAGAAAAACGTGAGAAGCTAGGGAGAAAAGAAGAGAGAAAAGAAAGCAAAAAAGAAAAGGAGCAAAGCAACTCCGTCTCCGTCGCGCCGTAGCGTCGTGTTAATTCGCTATCCTTTCAAACGATTTCCAGGCATGCTTATATTTTTATTTGCTCTTCAATCAAGTCATATTAATATTTTAAAACATTTCACATGCATGATTTAGAAGGCGAAAACCGAAATTTTGACAACAACTTTCTAAGAAAAGGATGCACAATTTTCGGCCCTCCCCTTGTGCTCTCACGGTTCACTTGCTTTTGGTGTTTCAGGTGGTTGACTCGTGTCCAGGCTCCCAAGGCGACATCTAGACATGTACTAGGACATATTAGGATCATATTGGTCCCTTTAATCAAGCCCCATACCCGCTGGAAATTCAGAAATGACAGCAACACTTCCATAGTGTCATATTGAGTCTCGAAAATTCTGTGTTGCTATCAAGGGTGATGTTCTAGATCTTGGCTGCCCTAGGGTCCTATAGCCATGGTTAGAACACTCCCCTATCATGTCTAAGACGTGACCAAGTCGCCCCTTTGAGGTTTGGTCCATGGCGGAATCGGTTTTTAAAACAAAAAGAAGGAACATCCCCTCCCCTTCGACCTTTAAAAAAATTCTGCATGTGTCTTTCGAGTTTGGCGGCATGGTGTGGATCTTGGTTGGCCTCTGGACCTTAGCCACGGTTCATGCCATACCCCTCAATGTCTAGATCGTGCCATGGTCAAGCAAATGGCCACTGGAACGACGCGGGACAGCGAAGGAAACAAAACACACCCCACGCATGCAAGGGTGCACTCGGGTGGACGTTCGGTTGGTTAAGGGGACGGTTCGAATTGTGGCTGGCCTTGGGCCCTTAGCCATGGTTCCAAACTTTCCTTAGGATGTTTGCAAGAGGTTCTGGTCAGTGGTTCAAGCCCTAATGGCCGGTAGCCTCGAAAACGACGCAAGGAAACGAAAGCGCTGCTGCTGTATTTTTGGACAGCAAGTTCGTGCTTCGGTTCGGAGGCTCGTTTGGGTTCTTGGTTGGCTTTTAACCTATGGCCTTGGACTGGACAGTACCTCATCAGGTTAGGAAGGTCATGGTTTTGGCCGTTTGTGATTCGGATCATTTTAGAGGTCGTACGAGAATTTACGGTGCGATGTGCCAAATTGACTCTCGAAAGAGCGTTTCATGTTTTGGCCTCCATTCCCAGAAATTTCGGCTCTTACCATTTTAAGAGCATTATTTTATCATTTTAAGTGTATTTTAATCATGACTAAATGATGGTTCGGTGTTGGTTCAGGTTGGCACGGATTCATGATTAAATACGAAGTCGTTGGGCGTAATTGTCTCGTTTTTGGATTCAATTACGAAGTTTGGTCAAGAAAATCATTTGCATATTTTTCATGTTAAATTTAAAGTCGCAGCGAGCCTGGGAGCGATCCAACCCAATCAGTAAAATTATTCAGGATATTTAATTAAGTTATTTAATTATATTACATGCAAAATATTCATTTTGAGATTTATGCGATATTGCTTGTGGCCACTTTACTATCATGTGATCATTACTCCACCCGGTCACCAGTTACCAGTCAGTTCAGTTTGTACCACCCAGTATACTGTGGCATTAGTCTGATCAGACGATTATTATTTCACCCGGTCGTCAGTTACCGGTCAGTTCAGTTCAGTTCAGTTCAGGGACCACTTGCGTAGACCTTAATCTCACCAGAAAATTATTACATGCTATTTCATTACAGGGCTCCAAGGAGCAAACATTGTCACTATGATTTTTAGTTCAGTTATGTACGTATTATAATTAATCATGACACGATATTTTACGTTATGCCTCATGACACGATATTTTCACTTGCATGCGATTTTATTATTTATTTACTTGTTATTTACGATATATGCATGATGAGTTTTTAGACTCACTAGAATTGATTGTTGTAGGTACTGATGATGTCGGGATCGAGGGCGGGGACCAGTGAGCCAGCTCGAGTCGGCAGTAGTGGGACCCAAGGACCTCATTTATCAGTTTATTTATTATTTTTGCTAAAACTCAGTTTGTTACAATGAATTATTTTAATATGTCGTTTTGAAACATTATTTACTTCCGCTGATATTTTTGAACATTAAACTTTATTTATCAGTTTATTTATGAATGAGGCATTTTATTTAATTAAAGAGAAAATTTTTAAATTTTTCCGCAAATTTTCAAGTACGAATTTAGAGGTCTCTACATAAAAGTTATATTATCAACAATATAAAATATAACTGGAATGATAAAAGAAATACTCCCTTTGTTGTCTCTGGACAATCAAACCACCAACGATATGAACATCATCACTCCCATACTACAGCAACAACAACATCGACGATATGTCGCACCCCAACACCGACGACAGCAATATCGTCGAACAAATAACATCAACGATACGTCGCACCCCTACTCCGGCGACAACAATATCGTGGAACGAATAACATCGACGATACGTCGCACCCCAAAACCGGCGACAGCAATATCGTCGAACGAACAACATCAACGTGGCGTCTCCCAACAAATGACAGCCAACAATATCAACGATAATAAACAACAATAGATATAATATCAAATCACCCAATACCAGTGATTTATCATCGTTCAACGCAATAGTATTCATCAATACTAAACAATAACAACATATGCTCGTACTTCAACACGTACCTGATAATCGAGTATATATATAATCTGGCTATTTCTTTGATCCCGAGGCTTGTGTTGTATCTAAATAATTCAACAACAATTATCAGCTCATTATCACCGTATCAATACAATCATAACAGCCTCAATATATAACATCAAATAGCCCAAAAACAATTAATTCAACAAAATATAAAACTCGATTATAAATTCTTATCGTTCATCAATTTAATATTCTAGTGTATTTAATTCACAATACTACCATCAAATACACCCTAATTAATTTAACATCAAATAATAGGCTATTTTACAACATCTGTCAAATTGCGAAAACTTTATATCAACATGTAGCCTATACTTCGTAGACTCCGAATATACAATCAGAAGTAATAACAACTAATAAACAACTCTCCAATCTCACTTCAACGATTAAAATCCCTAATTATAATAAATTGGGAATAATTCTAAACAACAACACAATAATCTTCTCTACTTCGTTAAAATCATACACTATTCAACAATCTTCAATTTCAGTATGATTTAACAATTTATCGGATTTATTCCAAAAATCGACGAATTTCAAACATCACCAAAAATATAAAATTTATACCTCAAATCGAAGACCTCGTGTCAACGATTCCAGAACTGAAGTCGGTTCGTCGATTTGATAAACCGATAAGTCGCACGATCGAAAAGAAAAGTCAAAACTGTATTATTTCTTTTCTTCCCTCTATTTCACGTCTGTTGCCTCCCACTCTCTGTTTATGTGGTGGCATTGAATTTCAATTCAATTCCACCGCTTTAAAAAAAATTTAATTATATTATATTATAATATATAATATATAATATTTTAACACCAGTACATCCCTTTGGACCAATCACACGATCAAATTTTCCAAAACTCAAAACATGAAACTTCTATATCTTTGAGTTTTCTACGTTATATCCAAATCTCAAATCATTTGGATTTCATATGACCAAGATATGTCATATTTCATTCTTGAAAAATCATTAATTATTTAGTAATATCACATTACTAAATCAACAACTTGTAATATTTACTTCAGGCATTACAAGATTGGTACTTTGCAACGAGCTGGAAAGACGCGTTGGAGTTCTCATTTTGAGTCGATTTGCAGTATGATAGATATGTACAGCTCTGTGATTATTATGCTTGAGCACATGGTTGAGGAAACATCTTCGAATTCTATACGAGGGGAAGCTACAGATTTTTTGATTGCATTGAGATCATTTGATTTCATATTTGTCCTATATTTAATGCATAAGATTATGGGGATCACATATTTGCTTTGTCGAGCTTTGCAAAAGAAGTCTTTGGACATTTTAAATGCAATGGATTTTGTCTCAACCACCAAATATTTACTTCATACTTTGAGAGTAGAAGGTTATGATATTCTTCTAATGATCGTTCAATCAGTTTGTGAAAATAATGGTATTGAGATACCAGATATGAATGCTTGGTATAGATCTGCTACAGGACGTTCGAGCCAGCAAAGGGATTCTATTACATTTGAACATCATTACCGTTTTGAAGTATTTAATGCTGCAATAGATTTTCAAGTGGAAGAACTCAATAGCAGATTCAATGATGAGGTTGTATAATGTGGGGCCCCGGGTCCGATATCTAATACTAATAATTATAATTGTCACACACCAAATGATTGAGTAAAATACATAATTTGTTGTTCATAAGCTTACATAAACATCGTCAAAATAATTTAATTGTCTCAAATGTTTGAAATATAAATTTTTAACATGCCAACATGAAGTAGTGAACCAAAGAATCCAAACATCATCACATAGCTCCTAAGACCCGAGAATCCCACTCTAACTCGTATCTCCTCGCCTGGAGCTGGACTCTGGCATCCCAAGCCTCGCCTCACCTACCGTCAAGCACATGAAAACAAGAGGTACCGGACATGCCGGTGAGTATAAACCCAGTATGATACAATCAATCACAAATGAGAGTTAAATTTTCAAATATTTCATATAAATTCATAAAGATGCAATATAATGCAATGCATGATCAGAAGCTGTGGGCTATCAATAAATCTCAAGATCAAGTGAATCATCTGGTCATAGGGTACCCAAGGGAATAGAATCACCCAGCAACATCCACCGACTCATCCGCTCGGGGTGGGGTGCTGTGTTCTACAATCCCAGGACTATGGTGCGCCTATAGAGAGTGTTCAGGCCATAGCAGCGACCTCCGCATACACTATGCCAACTCAACTATAGCCCCATACGTCCAACAAATCAATATATCAAGGCGACCTCCGCCATATCAAATCTGAATCAACAAGTGGCTCAATATGCAATGTCATGATGCAAATCAATATCATCATCTCGATATCATAATCAACTCATCTCAATACAACAATCATCATCAAATCACCAATAGTTCATCAAGCCATAGAGTTTTCAATTTAAAATAAAAATGATACTTTTACCTCGTATGTTATCGACCGTAACATACCTTTCAAATATTACCAAAAGAAGATCGAAATGTGTAGATGAGAAGTCTTGAACCTTTGAATTCTACTATAACTCAAGGACTTTGATCATCTATCAAAACAGAGTAATTTCTGTTCAAAATTCATAATTAGTTCAATACTGCTTTGAATCAAGATCCGTAAATTTCTTAACCTTAATATGCCATAAAAACATTCATTGAATCATTTCATCAAACACATAGCATGCGTGCTAAAGAAATTAGCTCCTATACTTTGCCATTGGCTTCAATTCCATTTTAAATTCAAACCAACACAATTTCAACATCTCCAACATCTCAAATATCAACACAAATATCAATTTTAAACTTCATCCCATTTCCAAACTTGAATAAAAATATAACATACTTACACCATCTTGAAGATCTTGGAGAGAGGATCACAAATCTAACTTCATTTCATAATTTCCTTGAACAAATCTCCCATAGATTGAAGAAGAAATTAGAAGATGAAAGGAAAAATGAAGAACCCTAGCTCTAAACCGATGGAGTAGGAAAAAGAGAAGAGAAAATGATACAAAAATCATTCCCCAATCAAATATATACCATCCAAACCTCAAAACACGTTTTTTGTAAAAGTGCTGGGCGCCATGGCGCATGATTTTGGCGCAGCCGCGCGCACCATACTGTCCAACAACAAAATTTCAGCACCTGGCGCGCCATCGCGCGGGATCTGGCGCAGGGGCGCGCCGTATTCTGCCCAAAAGGTATTTTTAACTTCAGAATTTGCGAAAGTGGTAAACTACAAAGTTGTAGCTCTATGTCTTTTCGTGAACCTCTCCAAATTTCAGATTATTTGAAGGTGTGAGTAAAAAGGTATGCTAAATCTCCCAACATGTGTCATTGTAGGAACGACGATACGCACGACACACTTCGGGGCGCTTTTGGCTTGTCTTTCCTAATGATTTGAACAAAACTCAAAACATAAAAGTTATAGCCTTATGTCATATCTTTTTAATGGAAGTAGCCTCACATCAATTGGATCAATATACAAAACATTATGCTAAAAACCACAACTACTGCCACATTTTTCATACCGTTTCTGCACTTCCATCACCTATTTAGCTCAAATTCAACCTTTGATTCTACCCATCAATTATCTATTCCATTCTATAACATTCATTACCATTTATACCATAACGTAAAGTCATAAACCATCACAACTAATGCCACAATATTTCAAAATTTGGGCATTACAATTCCTCCCCTCTAAAAATAGATTTCGTCCTCGAAATCAATCATCTCTTTCAAGTCTAACATATAATAATCAATACTGAAAATAAAAACCGAGAATAGAAGCGTACTTCATTGGAATAACTCTGGATATTTTTGTCTCATTTTATCTTCTAATTCCCAAGTTGCCTCTTCGACACCATGTCTGTTCCACTGTACTTTAATCAACGGTATCAATTTATTTCTGAGTTGCTTATCTTTTCT
>NC_133316.1:7271266-7340425 GCF_012295235.1 Primulina huaijiensis | reverse complement strand
TAAATTTCTTAACCTTAATATGCCATAAAAACATTCATTGAATCATTTCATCAAACACATAGCATGCGTGCTAAAGAAATTAGCTCCTATACTTTGCCATTGGCTTCAATTCCATTTTAAATTCAAACCAACACAATTTCAACATCTCCAACATCTCAAATATCAACACAAATATCAATTTTAAACTTCATCCCATTTCCAAACTTGAATAAAAATATAACATACTTACACCATCTTGAAGATCTTGGAGAGAGGATCACAAATCTAACTTCATTTCATAATTTCCTTGAACAAATCTCCCATAGATTGAAGAAGAAATTAGAAGATGAAAGGAAAAATGAAGAACCCTAGCTCTAAACCGATGGAGTAGGAAAAAGAGAAGAGAAAATGATACAAAAATCATTCCCCAATCAAATATATACCATCCAAACCTCAAAACACGTTTTTTGTAAAAGTGCTGGGCGCCATGGCGCATGATTTTGGCGCAGCCGCGCGCACCATACTGTCCAACAACAAAATTTCAGCACCGGGCGCGCCATCGCACGGGATCTGGCGCAGGGGCGCGCCGTATTCTGCCCAAAAGGTATTTTTAACTTCAGAATTTGCGAAAGTGGTAAACTACAAAGTTGTAGCTCTATGTCTTTTCGTGAACCTCTCCAAATTTCAGATCATTTGAAGGATTGAGTAAAAAGGTATGCTAAATCTCCCAACATGTGTCATTGTAGGAACGACGATACGCACGACACACTTCGGGGCGCTTTTGGCTTGTCTTCCCTAATGATTTGAACAAAACTCAAAACATAAAAGTTATAGCCTTATGTCATATATTTTTAATGGAAGTAGCCTCACATCAATTGGATCAATATACAAAACATTATGCTAAAAACCACAACTACTGCCACATTTTTCATACCGTTTCTGCACTTCCATCACCTATTTAGCTCAAATTCAACCTTTGATTCTACCCATCAATTATCTATTCCATTCTATAACATTCATTACCATTTATACATAACGTAAAGTCATAAACCATCACAACTAATGCCACAATATTTCAAAATTTGGGCATTACATATAACTTCTTAGACTTAGTTCTGCTTTAGAACCTCGAGACAACTTTAAGTTGTTTAATGTTGATGATATTTACAATCTTGCAGAGAAATTCTATCCTAGTGATTTCAATAAACAAGAACTACATTATCTGAAAAGTCAGTTGGATCATTATAAGTTTGATATAATTCATCATGAAAGGTTTTAGAATATTTGTACTATTTCTGAATTATGTCGACGATTACTAGAGACTGAAAAGGCACGTCATTATCACTTAATTGACAGATTGATCTGTCTTGCTTTAACGCTCCCTGTTTCTACTGCGACAACAAAACGATCATTCTCAGCTATGAAACTTCTTAAAACATCTCTCCGGAATAAGATGGAAGAAGAGTTATTGACAGATTCTATGATTGTCTACATTGAAAGAGAGTTTACTGCAAGGATAGACGTTGATTCAGTAATTGATGAGTTCTACTCAATGAAAAACAGCATGGCACATCTTCAGTAGTTTATTGACAGATTCTATGATTGTCTACATTGAAAGAGAGTTTACTGCAAGGATAGACGTTGATTCAGTAATTGATGAGTTCTACTCAATGAAAAACAGCATGGCACATCTTCAGTAGTTTATATCTGGTTTGTATCACTCTGTAATATTAATAGTTAATTTTTAAATATTTGATTTATATTATTTAATGTTGTTTATCGATTTATTCAGCCCATGATCAAAATATTTTCTGGCTACGTCCCTGGTTGTCGCCCCGAGTCGATGACATTTGAATGAGTATTCATCTGGATTGTTGTATAGGAAATTTTAACAGTGCAGGAGATATGTTAGAAACCTCTAATTTTGGTCTGATATCAGTGAACTTTTTGTGACTGTACGAGTAATGTCAATATTCTGTATGAACACATACTTCCATGATTCATATATTTACTAGGTTGTTAATCGTTTTCGTGTTCTATTGGAATCAGTTAATCACCACCTAAAACTTCAACTCAGAAATTGTGTTGAGACTTTAGACGGATTAGTCTTGCTTTGCTTTCCTATATGAGCACGATTTGCAGCCCTCTTTCTTACCAAGTTTTGAAGTTAAAATATAGGACAAAATCTGGTTAATTTCGGAGACTTGCAATGGATCCCACAGCAAAGAAAAAAAAACCCACAACAAAGAACAAGAAACAAACCACTCCAATCATACTCCAAGACATGGTAAAAAAGGGTTTTGTTTAATGCTACCGAGCTATACCGAAGATGTATATCCCGCGTATCATAAAATATTGAATCCTAAAATATATCTTCATTCTTAAAATTTGCACAGGACTCTCATATGCAAAAATGTGGGTAGAACGAGGAGTGGAAGTCCTGGTGTAGCATATAATATATCAATAAAATAGAAATGTGTTGTCTTGTGTTTGCATGTCTCCAAGCAAGAAATTTGACATTTCTTCAACTATGGCCAGTTTGGATGCAGAAGCACTTAACATACGGTATTTCAAGTGTCTTAAGAAAATTGTAGTTTTGTATTTCGATAGTGCGGTGAGAAAAGGTCTTGTTTTAATGATTCTTCAAGAGAAGCTAAAGAAGACTATCAAAAGCCAAATTTTATGGCTTTTGGCTTCCTTTATGCGTTTCAAAATAAAGCACATCCAACCACCGTTTTTTTTCCTTTTTTTAAAAAAGTTGCCCACTTCAGAAAACTTTTGTTCCCATCACACTCTAAACCGGACTTCGGACACGGAATTAATATGAATCAAAGGAAGCAAATGTACTTTAGATTACCAGCATTTTTTTTTATGCACAGCCAAGGTTTTAAAATCCGTTAGGTGTTGATCCGTGATCGGATGGTCACCTATCAGATAACCTAAGTACAACTAACAAATTCCACCATATCAACATAATAAGATGAAATTTGATGTGTTAGGACAAGTCCACAAATCACATTCCTTGTTAAACTTTGGTTTACAGTTTTTAAAAAATTTACTTTACATTTTTTTATTTGAACTTTTAATTTAAGTTAAAAATCCCAAAAAACTTTTCAAAAGAAATCCAAAACAAAGAAGTAATTCTTCGGGTGCCTAGGGCTGCTAGGCTGGTCGAAGAGCACTTTTCGGTGCAGTCGGCCAGCGGCCAGCGCCTAGGCAGCCAACATGCCATATTTTAAAATGCTGCGCACAACAAAATATTTGAAGTTCACAAAATATTTGGTTCTTTGGTTGTGCCTTGAAAGCCATTTATGAAAGTTTAGTGAACCAACGTACATGATGGACCAACTAAGATCAAATTTCCATTCATAAGCTAAATACCTCCAAGGAGACAAAAGGGGTGCAACAGATAACATTCACAAGTAAATTACTAGATTTTGTCACATAATACAGCAAAAATTTGTTTCATACAGTTTAGCATGCTGACTAATTCATTCTGAAGCAAAAACATACACATGGTCAGACAACAAAGTACAAATTTTATCACAAAACAGCAGGTTTTGTCAATACAAAAATTTGTCATACCTTGCAAGTACCTAACAAAGGAAGCAAAAAAAAAAACACAACATTATTCTTCCAAGCACAAACATTCACTTCAAACCAAACTACATTTCGCTTCAAGAACACATGAAACTTTATACCTTAAATCACAAGCTTGCCTGTGTCTAAAAACTCCACAATCTTCTTCAAGCAAACCACCTTTAACACAATGCCCGAATGAAAATTCTATCACTCAATGCACCAGCCACCTAGATCAACAGTTCTTCTGCGCCTCCAAGAACTCATACATTGCAACGCCACTTTGTCCTCTAAGCAAAAGAAGGCTTTCCACATAATTAGCGATGTAAAACGAGTGTGCAGTCCCATAGATACCAAGACCCTTGATATGTTTTGTTTGGGGATTATATGTAACCAACTCATGGCCTTGTGAGGCCACTAAAGCTTCACCATTTTCGAAAAACGAAACTACTTTCTCCAACCTTTCGACCATATCTATCCTGTACAACTTGGTCCAAGATTCTTGCACACCAAACTCCATCATCACCCAAACATCACAGTACTCACTACCCACCGCTCTCTCGTATCTGATCACTCCAACTGAATCCATAATTTTTGTTATAAACATGCTCATCGTCGGCACCCGTGACAAATCATCAGGTAACATTATTTCACCAAAAGTTTCATGACCGAAATCGAAAGTTAGAATCGAATTTCTGCTACTATTGTCGGGGAGGAATCGATACGCAATCCAATGTACAACCCCATTCAAATACACTTGATACCACATAAGTTCAACTATCTGAACCCTAACATCCACACCCATCATCTTCCGCCATCTTCCAGTCTTGAGCGAAAAAATCTCGACCTCCGGTGGAACGCTGTAACAAAAGTCATCATCTTTTTTACAATAGACCACCCTCACAACCTTGTAATCCTGACCGTCAGCTCCAAACCCGAGAACAAAAACGTGGGCTCCGTTTGGATTGATGGTGGGCTTGGGCAAATCGAGATGATTCTTGACAGACGGATTCCACAAAAATATGGGTCGAGAACGATTAGCAAAGTAATCATCGCACAAGCAAATCAACCCATCACAAGAACCCACAATTCTGAAGTACCCAATTTGGGATTTAAACGGGAACTCGAGTTCGGCCGCAGAGTTGACGGAAAATGGTACACCACCGGCGCGCTCAAGCAGTGAATAGTGTTCTGCGTTGTCGCGTGCATCGTAACGCCTCAGGAGGAGCGTGGTTTTTTTATTCTTGCAATTTGATAGGTGCGAGGAGATGAATTTGGGGTTCGAGATAAGGGAGTGCCACGATTTGCAGACCGTGGCGAAGCGGATTAGGGATTTAACGGGGAGTCTCGAAAGGATTTCAGCGAGAAGCTCCGGTGGAAAGTAATCGGACATCGCAGAAGCAGCCACACACAAGAAGTGTGGAGAACACGGTCGTTTTGTTGACAAATATAGAAAGAAGTTTAATTTTACATTCTTAAGCTTAATTTTATGTTCTCTCCTTCGTCGAATTTTTTTGCTCGTTTATGATGTACTTATTTATTTATTATCTATAAGTATTAGAGCCTATGATAGTTTACGTTATGATATAACACTTTGTTATAATGCATAATCTCGAAAGAACTAGTATTATTTAAAATAGCATGATCGAATAATATGATATACTTGAAAATTTAGATTTATTTTATAAATAGATTATTCTTCTTATAAAACATAAAATTATTTATAAATTAAGAACACTTGAAAAAATTAGTCTTAAAAAAATTGTAAAACTACATAATCATCAGTATCTCTTCGTATCGAAGAAATTGTTATTTTATTTACTAAATAAAAAATATATATAACCTTTTAAAAAATCTCATAAATTTTTACATATTGGTTTAATCCAAATTGCATTCAGACATTTGACTCTTGAAGGTTTACCAGAAAGCATTATAGTAGTTCTAACAGATGGTAGAAATCTAAATTGGAAACAATCATTAATGAGAATTATTCTGTAACCTCCGAAGACCCGAACACACTAACCACATGCGTGCATGAAAATTAATTAGAACTTATTTAAATACGTGGTCTAAAGGTATGTTTAAGTATTGGTATGATTTAATGAGTATTTAACCGAATGTTATGAATGTGAACTTTCGGTAGTAGAATACGCAATGTACGGCAAAGACGAGAGAATCGTGGACGATTTTGATAAGGTTTCTATTTTTAGAAGTTTAGGAATAAGAAACTCGAGATTTAGCGAGGTTTGATCCTTGAAAGTGACTAGCTGTAACGTATCATCATGTGGTTGACTGATCAGCCTTAGCTCATCATTGCACATGGAAACGGGCACTAGTCCTCGTCGTAAGTGGAAATACGATCGTCGGGCTCCCTCTAGGCCTTCTCCCATAAACGGGCTCCTTCTGAGGCCTTCTCCCTCAAGATATTCTCAATCATATCATATCATATTTGTTACAATCAATTCATATCCTTCAAAATATTTACTTTCCTTTTTATTCATAAAATATTGTGTCCTTCAAAATTCGTAAAATAACAATTTTTTCAAGAAAAATCGTACAGCTTTAACATATATCGTAAAATACTATATTTTCATCATAAACATTTAAAAATATCAGTTAGCATGTATTATGATTCTTCAGGACACTGTCAAGCCTTTCGTACTACCTAAGACGCAAAATGACCATTTTACCGCTGGACTCCAAAATTCCCGATTTTTACTTTATCTTACCTTTATTGACTCGAGCCTATCCCATAGTATTATATAAGATTAAATTTTACTTCTAATATTTTTTTTTAGACGTAAACCTAAGCCTTTGAATTTAATAACTTAATGACTAAACCATGAAGTATTTTTAACTCGAATAAATTCAATCTTAATATTTTCTTCCTAGATTTAATACATAAAATTTTCATTCCTTACTTTAACATGACACCTTAAAATACACCCATAAACATTTTTTAGATGTAAAATTAAGCTCATCAACTAATTTCTCAATTCGCTTTAAAAATTAACCGTACGTCCCGATTTTAACTCGTATCGACTCAAAAATTTACCCAACTTGAACCATAGCTTATTAACACCTTACTAACAATTTTTCATCCCAAATCAAGCCAATTAAAACCCTTGAAAAAGCCTAGAACCATTGTGGAAAATTCTAATTATTTTCGAAAACTCTAGCTTGCACAAACCCTCAATTCCTTCGACCCTAACCCATGGCCGACTCAACCAGCCCCTAGCTAAACATCCGAGGACTATGACTGAATCCTAGAGACCCTGTTGGACAAAGCTTAAAAAGCCTAGAACCCCCAGCCCCAAGCCGCGCCCCTACATACATTAAACAATCCAAAATGACTTACAACCTTTATCCTCTCTTTTCAGCCCTTGTACAGCCCATATAGGACCATGAATAGACTCTCTTAGGACCCTTGAACACATCCCAAACAGCATATAGTAGTCTCCCTCGCCTAGGACCAGAAACGCAAACCCTAGCCCCATTTGATCCCAATTTTCGGTCAACATCTTCCTTTACATGTACAGCCCTTAACTATGGCCCTTAACCACTCTTAAACATACTGAAATTCATCTTTTCTCATAGCCCTATGATGGTATCCCCTTTACGCATCATAATCATGAGTTTGAAAGCATGAAAACCCAAGTTTTAACTTGTACAAACCATAAAAACGAAAATAAAAAAAGGGTTTCATATTATTCATGCAAACATGATTAAAAATACATAATATGGTTTGAATGGTGCAAAAAAAAGATTATAAATGTGGTTTTGCATTTTAAACGCTCAAAATACGAATACAGAAGTGGCGGAATGTCAGTGACGAACGGAGGACGATTTCTATTTTTTTTTTCTACCATTTTTTTCTTGTCAAAACCCTACCAAAAACCTACCTTGGGATGCAAGGGAGTCGAGTGATCGTTGTTGGAAGGAAGAACGAGGAATAAAGTCGAAGAACGAAGAAGAAAAATCGAAATCTTCCCCCTTTACAGGCCTCCAAGTTTCGGCCATGTTCTACCTTCACTTTCAATTTACGTGAGTTTTATGTATGTTTCGGTGTGTGTGTGTTTAGGTGTGTATAGGACTCTTTTAAAAATATTTAAAAAGATTTTGTAAACACTTAATTAATGTGCTTAATTAAGCCTAGCTTTTTAAATAAATAATTAGGCTCATTAAGATTAATAAAATTATTATGCCTCAATTTAAGAGATTTAAAAATATCAATTTACAAAAAAATATCTTATAAAATATTTTGCTCCCACTAATTAATTTAAACTTGATCTTAAAATTACAATAATTCTTAAATTATTTTAAATAATTATTTTCTTAACTTAAAATGAAATATTAGGTTTTAAATTTTTAATACCTTAATCGTCTCCGGTCTTCTGTCCCCGACCAACCATCGATATTCGTCTGAAAATTTTTAAATTATGCAATCGAGCAAAATTACACCATTAATTATTTAATCACTCAAAATATATCATTCAGGCATCTAAAAATCATTTAATTAAAATATTTTAGCAATTTAATAATTTTAATGAATGCGGTTTACGTGGACTGATTTTCGGAAATCCTCCCCTCAAATAAAATTTCGTCCTCGAAATTTGTCTAGTATTGATTATTAAAAAGCTTAGGCTCCCTCATTCACTTCATACTTAATCCGATTGGCTAAATTTTTGCATTCTATCACGCTTTCGCTGCGTACTCTGATATGACATCTTCCATTTATACCAAATTTCGTGATCTCAAGGAAATCAAAGATTTAGCTAACTCTACATCCTCTATCAATTATAAATCCTAAACTACTTTAAGTTATTTTATCTTCCCAAAGATTTATTAATTGGTTGACTTTACGTTACGTCGTCCTGATCGTATAATTAAATTCCCCAAAATATATTCCTATTGCCAAACCCAGTTTCGATCCATAAGTATAGTATCTATTATCATAGAACATCTTAATGACAGGTACTTACTAAAACCTCATTCTTGTATATGCCAAACATATTGTCCTTAACACCATCATCAATATACATTTGTCTTCTTAAATCTCAAGCATTCCAAGTACTTAAATGATTCAAGTTTATCGAGTCACCACTTCACATTATGATTCAATTCTAAATCTCGCCATAACATCGAACACTTATATGTAACCTCGGAACTCAAGATTATGTCAAATGACCTTATGCTTATAAAAAACTTAACACTTTAGGGGAGAAAAATTTTATCCAACTTACAATATAATTTAATATTAGTACCGTATAAATGCAAAACTTATTATGCTACTCTTTTCTCGATGCCTATCTATGTTCACTGACTTATTTTTCGTAAGGTAGTTATCTATTTGTTATCTCAAAAGCTGAAGTAATTTCCTTATCGTGGAAATATCATTTCTTAGTGATGGGATCGGTTAGGGGGATAATCGTTGAGTTAAAATAGTTCGGTTCTTGAAATATTGAACACCGATTAATTAAATCGAGTTTGGTTTTTAAACCAGGCGAAAGACACCCGAATAATACTTTGTAGAAACTGATTAACTATTTTGTAAAGAATTTAAAATATATGCAAGTTGAATGAGTAAAAATATTTTGGTTGAAGTATTTTATCAAACACATTGTATGCAATATTTTGATATTTGAAGAACACATAAAATGATTCAAGAATACATCTTTAAAATAATGAAAATGATAAGTAACAAATAGACACGAATTTGATTATGGATGTTCAGAGACTTCAAATACTCTCACATCAACCCTTCTTCTCCTTGAGAAGGATCCACTAGAAGATTTTAATATACACAACACCTTGTACAAACCCACTCCAGAAGAGAAGAACCCAACTAAAACTCATAGCATTCAAGATTGCAGGCAGCACCTAACAATCAGCATATTGTTTAATGTCTCATATGCAAAGACTGCAAACACATTCTTTTACGTCTTTGTGCGAAGACTCACTCAACTAATATTTGAAGTTCAACTCTCTTATATATGTGTGAGTGATTGTGTGTGAGGAATTTATCCTTTACAGTGTATATCTCAAATGTATCCTTACACAAGAACTTGTGCTATCAACTAGCTCATTTCTTTATGCTAACTGCTCATGCTTTGAATTATCTTCAAAAACTCTTGTTTGATTTTCAAGATGTTGTATTTATATGTGAGGCCCGGGACCGTAGAAGGTGGGAGGTGATCGCTGGTGCCATGATGTTGCACGGACAATGAGTCGCTCATGGCAGGCTTCTAGGCAAAAGGAACATGAATTAAGCGATCTCACACCAGAATGAGAGGGATTCCAAAACTGTTCAGTTATGGGACTGTGCAGTTGAGTAGGGCTTAAAAGATTTCATTGGTACTACTCATATCAAGAAGGTGCATCTTCTTTTCGGTAGCTCATCACATAAGAACTCCAATGTTAAGCGTGTTTGACTTGGGGTAATTCTAGTATGGGTGACACCTTGGGAAGTTTCCTAAGGTACGTGTGAGTGATGACATAAGCACGTTGGAAAGACTCATATTGGTACAGTGGGGACAGTCGTCGAATCTGGGCGCTACAATTGGTATCAGAGCCGACCTCTCCTAGTACGGTGTGGTTCGGGGACTAACCAAGCAGAAGCTAGTGGGAATGTGAGGCCCGGGGCTGAAGAGGGCGGGGGGTGATTGCCGGTGCCATGAGATTCCACGGACAATGAGCGGCTTCTGACAGGTTTCTAGACGGAGAGAACATGAATGAACCGATCTTACACCAGAAGGAGAGGGATTCCAAAACTGTTCAAGTATGGGACTGTGCAGTTGAGGATAGCTTAATAGATTTGATATGTATATTTCATATCAAGAAGGTGCATCTTCTTTTCGGTAGCTCATCACATAAGAACTCCATTGTTAAGCATGGTTGACTTGGGGCAATTCTGGGATGAGTGACCCTCTAGGAATTTTCCTAGGGTGCGTGTGAGTGAGGATATAAGCATGCTGAAAAGACTCGTCTTGGTAAAGTGAGGACAGTCGACGAATCTGGGACGTTACGGTCGGTATAAGAGCCGACCTCTCCTAGTATGGTGTGGTTCGGGGACGAACCAAGCGGAAGCTGGTCAGCATGTGAGGCTCGAGGTCGAAGAGGTGGGGTGTGATCGCCAGTGCCATGGGTTGCACAGACAATGAGCGGCTCCTGTCAGGCTTCTAGATGAAAGAAACATGAATGAAGCGATTTCGCACCGAAATAAGAGAGATTCCAAAACTGTTCAGTTATGGGACTGTGCAGTTGAGGATGATTTAAAAGATTTGATTGATACTACTCATACTAAGAAGATGCATCTTCATTTCAGTTGCTCATCACATAAGAGCTTCAAAGTTAAGCGTGCTTGACTTTGGGTAATTTTTGGATGAGTGACCCTTTGGGAAGTTTCTTAGGGTGCGTGTGAGTGAAAAAAAAAAAAAAGAAATCTGCAAAGACTCGTCTTGGTACAGTGGGGACAGTTGTCGAATTTGGGCGTGACATTCTAAGCGGTTGAATTGACTAGAAACATACACGTGATTAATCTCATGATCAACACAATAAAATTGACCTCATGGTACTAAAATATATTCCAGATCTTTATCAATGCAGCTTGCATAAGTATACAGATAAAATAAATGTCATAATCGGATAAAATCGTAAAATATTATTAAAAAAATATTATTTTACATTAGAATTGATAAAACACAAGCCACAATTTAGCTTGTTGATACCTACTCGAACAAAAAGATCATTTGAATTATCGTATATATTTATATTCAACGAGACCACAAATATTTGATCAAATGCATTTGAAAATTCGTGTTTTCTGATCAAACTTTCAGTTCCATTAATAGGATGTTTGATATAATAAGTGATGAGCACAAAGTCGTGTTTGGATTGATGGATTTCATATAATGAATTCAAATTTCTCAACTTGTTTAAATGAACAAAATTCATTAAACGTCAGTCATGAAATTTCAATAATAATTATGCACGGTGGTCTTTCAACCTTTTTCAAATAAAATTCGTCCTTTCAAATTAATTCGTCAATCCAAAGTGTAGGTCTCTTGTGAGACGGTATCACGAATCTTTATCTGTGAGACGATTCAACCCTACCGATATTCACAATAAAAGGTAATACTCTTAATATAAAAAGTAATATTTTTTCATGGATGACCCAAATAAGAGATCTGTCTGACAAAATACAACTCGTGAGATCGTCTCATACAAGTTTTTGTCCAATCCAAAAGAGTATTGCCTGAAATCCAGGAATTCGTGTGACCTTTTTTCTTCCAAATGCTTTCGTTGAAATAGCTTTTCAATTTATGTTATCATGAATCCCAATATTAATTGCACTAGACACCAAAAGTACTTATGCATGGTCAAATTAAATTAGGATTCCCATTTTAAATAAAACGATGCATGTTGGGGGATGGATGAACTGGCCGTTCCATTTTTCCTGGAAAGAAAAAAATCTTGCATGCATCTACTCTAGATAGATCCTTACAAGTTTAGTATTTGTAATTTTAGAAACATTTAATTAATAATTTACAATATGGTAGATTTTGTTCTTTAATATTATGTAAAAACAAATAGAAAATATGAAATTTCTAAGGTTGAAATTAGAAGGGATAAGAACCATTAACCATTATTTTCTCCTCTTTTATCGATTGATCATTAAATAAATCTATCTGAATACTTCTAATATTAGTCCCAAAATCAGTATCACCAAAATAATATATCCACTTTATTTCTTCATGAATGAACACTTGGCTTTTCTTGCCTTTTCTTGTCCCTTCATCAACATACCATGCAAATACAAAAACGAAAAGGAGAGGAGATCAAGACAAGTTGAGAAAAGCCACCCACCATTTCCGCCGCCGTAACACCACCCTATTTCCCAAGAAAATAGGTTTTTACACTACCATTGAGGCGGCCCAAAGATGAACGACCTTTTCTCACAATCTTTCAAGAGATACCAGGACCTCAGGACCGGTGATCTCGATTCCGGAGGAGCCAATGGGATGGAAACCGTCGACCTAAACCGGTTTTTCGACGAAGTCGAAAAAGTCAAACAAGACATGAACCAAGTGGACAAGCTCTATAAACGGCTCCAAGAATCCAACGAACAGAGCAAAACTGTCCATAACGCCAAGACTATGAAACAGCTCCGAGCCTGGATGGATTCAGATGTTTCCGAAGTCTTGAAAATTGTAAAATCCATCAAAGGGAAGCTGGAAGCCTTAGAGCAATCAAATGCTGCCCAACGGCGTGTCCCAGGCTGCGGACCCGGATCTTCCGCCGATAGGACTCGAACCTCCGTGGTCAGCGGACTCGGTAAAAAACTCAAAGACCTGATGGATGATTTCCAGGGCCTTCGAGCTCGAATGAACGAGGAATACAAAGAAACCGTCGGGCGGCGATATTTCACCATCACTGGAGAGAAGGCGAACGATGAGCTAATCGAGAACCTGATCTCCAGCGGTGAGAGTGAAACTTTCCTCCAAAAGGCAATTCAAGAACAGGGCCGGGGCCAGATCTTGGACACCATATCGGAAATTCAAGAAAGACACGACGCGGTGAAGGAGATAGAGAAAAACCTGATGGAACTGCACCAGATTTTTCTGGACATGGCGGCTCTGGTGGAGTCTCAAGGGCAGCAGCTGAACGATATCGAAAGCCACGTAGCGCATGCGAGCTCGTTCGTGAGGCGGGGGACAGAGCAGCTTCAGGAAGCGAAGGTGTACCAGAAGAGCTCGAGGAAATACACTTGCATTGCCATTGTTCTCATTATAGTTGCTGTAATCATATTAACTTTTCCAATTTGGTACAACATTTTGTTAAGTGCCATATTTTGATTTTCTAATTCTTTCTTTTGATCATTTTTGTGATATATATGTTGGGACACCGTTTTCTCGCACCCAAGGCAAAATGAAAGTTTAAAAATTTTGTTTCGACATTCAAAAACAGTTCTTGGGCATCGTATGTTAATACAAACATTCATAAGACATTTAGTGTTATACTTTCGCGTATAAAACGCTTGGCTCCAACATATTCCGATTTTTAAGCGGAGATAGTTCTTCTTGTAAATCTCTATGAACGGTTCACTGGATTTGATCGCCTAATTAAGTTCATGATAGGAAACTACGTTCCTCGCTTGGATTGTACTAGAAATCATAAGTGATTTGTGCGTGGAGACTATGCCATCCGAATTTCCAAAATCCGGAATAGGTACATCGTTAGAAGTGCAGCGGTGGAAGAAACAAGGTGACCGAAATTTTCAACCCAAAACCTTGTGTTGGCCGAGAGCTTGTATTCTATGGTGAGGAATGTTTTGTGTGCAAAGTTTTATTGCAAGAGTTTCGTTATGTATTATGACTCCTCATAGTATATTTATATATTGCGGCTCCTGATCCAATCAGGAGTCCCTTTCCCACAAAGATTCCTAATCCTTGTCCTACTAGAATTCTATAATTCCTTTATAATTTAATTCTCATATTATTATTATTATTATTATTATTATTATTATTATTATTATTATTATTATTATTATTATTATATCAAGTGTTTAAAAACTTTTGATAATACGAGATATTAACAACAATATATACACATAATTTTATATCTCCATATAAAGTGTATATATTAACACTATTATTTTTACACATGCAAGTTAATACATGCATAGGCATATTAATTTAAATTAAATAATCATTATTCAATTTATACAATTAACTCATTAGTTAATTAATTCTAGACACATCTTGAAACGTCCACTACTTTTAACTTTAGAATCCTACTAATTTTTTTTATACATAATTTCGAAATTCGACATTTAAAATAACTTAACATTTCCATAAATCCAAATAATTAAACATTTAAAATCTCAAATGCATAAAAATCCCTAAATCGTCAATTAAAAAAATTATCTCCAACTTTTAACATGATTATATTATCTTCAAAATAAAGCATAAAAATCTCTAATAAAATCGTTAACAAAATCTTTAAAACTTTGACTATCAAGCTAATGCGGAAAATAAATGTCTCTCGTGAGTGTAATGTCGGACTCGATCTAATCAAGCGTCAGCGCCTCCCTCTGGAGATACTGCTACTCGTGTTCTAGAGGGCATGGCACGTTTCTCTGAGCAGCAAGCTCAGCATGCTCCGAGGCAACATCACGGCATGTATGATCAATTCCGGAAATTGAATTCGAAGGAATTTTCTGGCACTACTGACCCGTTTGGCATAATTGGGAAAGATCGAGATTATGGGGTGTTTTTGGCATAATTCGAAAGCTTGGGGACCAAAGTTCGAAAACCGAAAATTTTAAGGCTAAATTGCGTAGGACCGAAAATTTTAAGGGCTAAACCAAGATTTTCAAAACTCCAAGGACTGAAATCGAAGAGGGACAAAATTCTAGGGGGAAATCTGGAATTTTCAGAAAATACAAAGACTAAATTGCAATTATTTAAAAACTTAGGGACTAAATGAAGAGAATTCGAAATTTTAGGGATGAAAATGCTATTTTTGAAAATTACTTGGGTAAAATGTGCAATTTTTGAGAAAATTATGGGAAAATAATTATAGAAATTTGATGGATCGTGTGCTCGGCACCAGTGAGGTGCTTTCAACACAATAAATCAATGAGCTGCAATAGCTCGTGTTCTAAGAATGTATATTCGAAGAATTAGATCAAGTTTGATATTAAACCAAGAGGAAAACACTTGAAATAATCATTCTTTAAGAAAAACTGATATGTTTTATATCATGTGCAACCAAATAAGTGAAATACAAGAAAATCAGTTAAAGCTTATATCAATTCAGTTATGGACAGAACTGAACTGATATCAGCTGAACTGATTAAATCAATTAGAAACAAAGTAGGCAGTTAAACAGTTAAAAGACACATGATATGTTTATGGATGTTCGGAGACTTAAACTGCTCCTACGTCACCCCTTCTAACTCCACGGGTAGGATACACCAGAAGACTTAGATTTATACAACACCTTGTACAAATCCTACACAGCTAAGGACTTACCCACTGCCTAACTGAACTCCTAGTCTAGACTGAAGGCAGCACCTTTCAGACAACATTTCTTTAACGTCTATGTGTCAAAGACTACATACACAAGTTTATTGTTTTTGTGCAAGACTGTATTTTGGGTGGTGGTCTGTGTGCGTGTGCGTGTGAACTGAACAATGAATACACCAGAAAGGTGTTCTCACACACTGAGGGAAAATAAGCTTCTAATCTAAGCTGATATATCTTGAAGTGTTCTTTCTGGGCAAATTGATTCTAGTAAGCAAATATACAACATGCGTGTCCTTCTTCTTGTTGTGTTATCTCTTTCAGTCACACTGTGTATATCTCGTTCTTGCTGAGTCTTCACCAATCTTCTATTTATAGGCGCGAAGTTTGATCGTACAGTGAGACTCAATTATTGTATCCGTTGCATTTTGAATTTGTTCCTTGGAATCCATTCCGAAACTTTTGGCTTTAAGCTTCTGATGCAACATTCATGATTATACTGTGAGAGTACAATTGCTTTTGTACCTTTGGACACAGCTGTAATCCATTAAGTAAGCTTGTCGTGATCTGCAACTGATTGCTCACAACTGATGTTCTGAACTGGTTCTACCAACTGATCAACAACAGGTCTTTGAACTGATCTAGTGAAATCAGTTGACTCGTCAGCTGAACTGATTTCACTGATTCAGTTTACCTGGTCCGCTGAGCTTTTCATCCGTTGAACTCTTCATCAGCTGGCCGGGCTTCTGAAGATCTTCTGCTGAACTACCTATCAGCTGGACATTCAGTGGAGCTGGTTGCGATGCATCAGTTGAACTGGTTCAGTTCGTTCGATCAGTTGGTTCTTTCAGTTAGCATCTCCGATAGCTTCAGTTTTGGCTTGTAAACTGATTATTTCAGTTTCAGCTATCTGCGCACTAAGGTAGGTTATTAGAAACAAAATAACAAGTTTGTTAACATCAAAATTAAGCAAAGATTGCGAACTTGAAAAGTTCCAACAATCTCCCCCTTTTTGATGCTCACAAAACTTGAACAGTTAAAGCGATTAAAAAAAAACTTAAAATAAAAAAATTTAGTTTGAGGGATAAAATATTTAAAATCAGTTTTAAAAAGAAAAGCTCACCCTCAACAACTGAATTAAAAACAGATTAAAAACATTTTTCACTTCGAAGGAAAAGAAAACTCCCCCTCAAGAACTGAATTAAAAACTCCCCCTTAAAAATATAAATAGTCAAGCGATTTAAAAAAAATTTTTTGCAGCAAGTATCATTCAAGCAGTTAAGGTTACACAAAAACTGGAAATATCAGTTCAGTTATATTTAAACTAACTGGATAACACGATGTTTATTTAATCAAATAAACTTCCCTTGTATTATAATTAAGCGCATCAGTTATGTAAGGGAAAAATGCTATTACACTTAGCTGAATTTTAAACAACATCAGTTATCAATCAGTTTACATATAGTAGAACTAAATGTACCAACTACTGTTCGCCTTGAATGCTTGACATACTGCATAGTCTTGAATTTCTTTGCCAGATGAACAGCTAGCTGCTTTGAACTTGACTTCTGTTCTGGCTAACTGGTCTAGCTCACGCAAACTGGACTCAACTGATTGCTGAACCGCATTGATCATCTCTTCCGATCTGATATGGCAGTTAAGCGGCGGCATATTGCTGATGATTAGGCTCCTAATCATCGGACATTTCAGCTGTCAGTTGGGCTTCGTCTGCTGATCAGTTGAACTGGTAGGTTGGCAACTGAAGTCTTGTCCACAGATCAGTTTTGCTGTTCTGCTGTCAATTGAACTCAAAACCTTGTAAGCTGCTCAAACAACAAAATTACTGAGTGGAGTGAAGTGGCTACGATGTTACTTGCAGCGCCAATCCACTCTTCTCCAATAAACGCATGATATATAAAATTTTTAAAAGGGTTTTGAAAACCATTTTAAATACCATCTTAAAATACAATTTAAGATATCAATTTTAAAATGTCCTTCTTAGAACAACTAGCTCTGATATCAATTGATGGATCGTGTTCTCGGCACCAGTGAGGTGCTTTCAACACAATAAATCAATGAGCTGCAATAGATCGTGTTCTAAGAATGTATACATCGATGAATTAGATCAAGTTTGGTATTAAACCAAGCGAAAAACACTTGAAATAATCCATCGTTAAGAAAAACTGATATGTTTTATATCATGTGCAACCGAATAACTGAAATACAAGAAAATCAGTTAAAGCTTATGTCAGTTCAGTTATGGACAGAACTGAACTGATATCAGCTGAACTGATTAAATAAGTTAAGAACAAAACAGACAGTTAAACAGTTAAAAGACACATGATATGTTTATGGATATTCGGAGACTTCAACTGCTCTTACATCACCCCTTCTACCTCCACGGGTAGGATACACTAGAAGACTTAGATTTATACAATATCTTGTACAAATCCTACACAGCTAAGGACTTACCCACTGCCTAACTGAACTCCTAGTCTAGACCGAAGGCAGCACCTTCTAACCAACACTTCTTTAATGTCTATGTGTCAAAGGCTACATACACAAGTTTATTGTCTTTGTGCAAGACTGTATTTTGGGTGGTGGTGTGTATGTGCGTGTGTGTGAGAACTGAACAATGAATATACCAGAAAGGTGTTCTCACACACTGTGGGAAAATAAGCTTCTAATCTAAGCTGATATATCTTGAAGTGTTCCCTCAGGGCAAATTACTTCTAGTAAGCATATATACAATATGCATGCCCTTCTTCTTGTTGTGTTCTCTCTTTCAGTCACACTGTGTATATCTCGTTCTTGCTGAGTCTTCACTGATCTTCTATTTATAGGCGCGAAGTTTGATCGTACAGTGAGACTCAATTATTGTATCCGTTGCATTTTGAATTTGTTCCTTGGAATCCATTCCGGAACTTTTGGTTTTAAGCTTCTGATGCAACGTTAATGATTGTACTATGATAGTACAATTGCTTTTGTACCTTTGCGCACAGTTTTAATCCATTAAGTAAGCTTGTCATGATCTGCAACTGATTGCACCTAACTGATGTTCTGAACTGGTTCTACCAACTGATCAACAACTGGTCTTTGAACTGATCTCGTGAAATCAGTTGACTCGTCAGTTGAACTGATTTCACTGATTCACTTTACCTAGTCAGCTGAGCTTTTCATCAGTTGAAATCTTCATCAGCTGGTCGGGCTTTTGAAGATCTTCTGCTGAACTACCTATCAGCTGGACATTCAGTTGAGCTGGTTGCGATGCATCAGTTGAACTGGTTTAGTTCGTTCGATCTATTGGTTCTTTCAGTTAGAATCTCAGGTAGCTTCAATTTTGGCTTGTAAACTGATCATTTCAGTTTCAGCTATCTGGGCACTAAGGTAGGTTATTAGAAACAAAATAACAAGTTTTATTAACATCAAAATTAAGCAAAGATTGCGAACTTGAAAAGTTCCAACAAAATTTCTTAAGATTCATCACGAATAGATTTGATAACATAATTGTCGCAGGAATGATATTCATTTTAGGTGTAGCTACCTACACATTGTTGGATTCAGGAGCTACACACTCATTCATATCTGAGACATTCGTCAAGCGACTAAAGATTATACCCGAGGATATGGGATTCAGCTTCAAAGTTTCTATTCTTTCTGGTGATCAAATGGTTACTTCGAGCATTGTGAGGAATCTGGAGCTTCGTTTGAAAAAAGATGTGGTTCGGGCAGATCTTATCGTACCCCCAATGCTTGAATTTGATATCATTCTTGGTATGGATTTGCTATCATTGAATGGAGCCTCAATAGATTTTCGACAGAGGTCAGTATATTCGACCGTCTAGTGAGAAATCTTTTGTCTTTGAGGCAGGGAGACAAGCAAATGCCGCACATCACCTCCTGCATTTGTGCGAGGAAAATTATGAAGCGAGGCTGCCAAGCTTTCCTAGCATGTATTACTTCTGCACCTGTTTCAGTAAGTCATAAGCTAGAGGATGTTGAGGTCGTCAGAGACTTTCTTAGTGTCTTTCCTGAGGACGTTTCTGGCATTCCACTAGACCGAGAGATGGAATTTTCTCCCGAGTTGATGCCGCGCACTGGGCCAATTTCTAAGGCACCCTATTGTCTAGCACCCGTCGAAATGAAAGAGCTAAAGGATCAAATTCAAGAATTGCTGGATAAGGGTTTTATTCGCCCTAATTGTTCTCTATGGGATGCACCGGTATTATTTGTGAAGAAAAAAGATGGTGGTATGCGACTCTACATTGATTATCGAGAGCTGAATAGAGTCGCCATCAAGAATAAGTATCCCTTGTCTAGAATCGAAGACTTATTTAATCAATCCAAGGAGCATCGATTTTCTCGAAGATGGATCTTCGTTCGGAATTGTAGAGCCCAAAATTAGTACACTTAAATCCCATGCATTATTTAATTGTTAAATTATTTAATCAAGTTTATAATGATTTTTAGCGATGCATGATTTATTTCATTGCATTATTTTAATTTATTTATGTTTATGTGATGCACGTTAATTGTTTTCTCGAGTTTCATGTTTTAGACGATTATTCGATGCGGGATAGAGGAAAAGAGACCGACGACAATTTTGGAAATTTTAAAACGTGATATTTTATTTTAAGTTAAGAATGGGGGATTTTAAATGATTTATTATGTTTTAGCATTTTTAAAGCCTAATTTATTTATTAGGTGATTTTATGATTTTAAACTTTTAAAGATTTTCAATTGTGTATTTTAAATTTTATTGTGGCATAGTTAGTAAAGTTAATAGCATTTTATTAGCATTTTAAGTAGCAATTTAATTAGCATGTTAATTAGGTGATTAGGCAATTATTATTCTCCCTAATTACTAAACTCACGCAAACACCCATTTTTACACACACCACACACATACACGCATATACACATTAACACACTCTTGCACCCTTCATCTTCTTCATTTCATTTCAATTATTTGAGAACAAAAAAAACCTAGGGTTCCTTGAGTTCAGAACAGCCGCCCCCTCCCTCTCCATTTCCCAGCAATTTTCGTGAGTTTTCTTAAATAAAATCGTGCTAAGTTCGTACCGGATCAACCCTCGCACCGTTTTCGTTTCGGTATCATCGTATCATGAGTTTTAAATATCAAAAGACTTGTATAATCTATTGTTTTTGCATCGATCTTGTTATATTATATGTTGTGATGTTTATTATGCGTTAAAATCCATGTATGTTGTGAAAAAGTTTGAGCAAAAACGTTTGAAATGATTTTTGGATCAAAATTTTTAGATCTATGAATGTGTCTGCTGTCATTTCGTGTGCGGAGAATTTTCGGTCACTTATCTTGGAAATTTTAAACATATAAAACGTAGAACTTTTTGATACCTTCGATTTGACAGTAAATTCGAAATATTTAGATAGGAATTGATTGAGTTATGATCATTTTCGTGGGACTGCTCAAACTGGGTTTTTTTGAAAATGTGTTCTTGTCATATTCTTGAGAATTTCTGGTCGCAGGCTTCGTTGGAAATCGTCGAGAGTTCCTTGTTGTGTTTAGGAGTGTCCAATGGGGTGATCATGTGAATTTTGGGGTGTTGTCTCGGGTTGGTGAGGTTGTGCATGCATTAGAAGTCATAGGGAACTCTTGTGCAGAATTTTGGGTGGATTTGCGCAGAACCAGCGCTGCGGCGCCCGCAGTGCGACGCTGCGCCTAGGCGCTGCAGAGCAGCTCCGCAGCGCTACTGGTAAGCACCAGGCAGCGCCGCAGCGCTGCAGGCGCCTAGGCGCTGCTCAGACGAATTTTAGGCTTCGAATTTAGGTGTTCTTGCTTCTTTTTGGTACTATTAAGTCATTACGTCCTAGTATACTAAAAGTTAATTTAGATGTTATGAAGTTTGATTGGGGAACATTGAAGTATGTTTTAAGCAAGGTCCGTGCCTTCCAATGTGTGGGGAAATTCATACTTCTTGTCAAGATTTGTTTCGGGGTTGAGTCGGGGGTTATCACGTGGTTATCGGTCAAGTCCCGAGCATTCCCAGAAGATCATAAGTTAGTAAGTCAATGGGTGATGCATTTGATAGGCATGATTAAGTTGTTGAAATTATGGTTCATGTTAGCGCGTTAGCATGTGCAGCAAGGACCCAAGCTAGATCCAATGAATCCCTCAACACCAAGTAAGTATGTTCGACGTGCAAAAGAAAATACTTTTAAATTTTTGAGGTATGCAATATGTCTTGTGACCAAATTATGAACGGGTTTGGAAGTCTGTGAATGTGGCCGAGGACCTCTCCACCCCGGTAAAGCATGACCGAGTTTAGATCAGGATTGGAAAGTGGTAAAGCATGACCAGGGACCAATCCACCCGGTAAAGCATGACCGGGGGTATCATGTATGTGGTAGTGAATTTTCTCTGCCAGCCCAGTACTGTAGTTTAGTCTGATCAGGTGCATTTATGTATGAGTCACTTGCTTTGAAACATATCTCTACGCAAAATGATGAAGTTTATGTATGTTCAAGTATGTATGATGCAAGCATGTTAAGAAAGGTTTTACGATGATGGCACGTCTATATTATATATGTGAGTTCAAGCTTTTGTATGCACGTTCAAGTTTCAAGTATGTACGCTCTATTTTAAATAGGGATGTAAATGAACCAAACCGTTTGCGAGCTATTCGCAGCTCGGTTCAATAAAAAGCTCGTTTGAGTTTGTTTGTTAATCATATCAAACCAAGCCCAAGCTCGATTTGATCTCGAAAATTTATTCAAATCAAGCTTAAGCCTAAGGATATTCGGCTCGTGAGCTCGCAAACATGTTCGATAATAGGCTCGCGAGCTCGAGCTCGGCTCGTTTAGGTGGCTCGTAAGCTCGAGCTCGAGCTCGAGTCGTTTAGGTGGCTCGTAAGCTTGAGCTTGGTTCATTTGTTGAGTTGACAAATAAAAATATTAGTGCTGATGTCAATGGAAGGAATTGAATACAAGACATGTTTGAAAAAACGATGAATTCACACCATTTAGTCACAATTATATTTTTAATCTTATTTGCATACCATTATACTAAAATATTCTTTAAAATACAATAAATAAAATAAATTAACAAAAATACATCAACTTATTCTTTTTCCTTAAAAATTTACATAACCAAGTAATATACAAGTTGGGTAACTTTACTATTAGTATATGAAGGTTAATTAAAAATTTTACATGTTAAATTGATATGCCATTTGACATTAATCAATAATTTAAGTTAAATATGTCGAATTCATTTCATAATGATGTGATATATAATGAATATTCTAGATGTATGATTTGGGAATGTTAAATAATATACTGATTTATGTTTTCTTTTAGCTCTTATTTGTGTCGTTTTGGTTATTTATGAATGAATTTATATTTTTATGTCTGATTTAAAATTAGTTTATAGATATATTTAATTTTTAACAAGCTCGATTCAAACTCGAGCTTAATTCTATGCTTATCGAGCTCGAAAATGAGACGAGCTCAAGCCAGGCTTGTTAAACATGCTAAACAAGCTATTAATGAATCAAGCTCGATCATGGCTTGATTAACATGCTAAACGAGCTTTTAAAGAGCCAAGCTCGAGCTTTTCTCGAGCTCAGTAATTTCAATACAAACCGCGCTCGAGCCTGATAATAGAAGCTTGAATCGAGCTCGAGCTCGAGCCTCAAACAATCTTAAACAAACCAAGCTCAAGCCTGATATTGTTTGGTTTAGTTTGGTTGATTTACATCCCTAATTATAAAGATGCATGTGGTTTTTTTATGTAGTACTTACTATCCCCAGTTTATACATATTGAGTCTTTAGACTCACTAGACTTGATCGATGCAAGTGAGGATGACTTGGAGGAGACGAGGGGTGGGGACCAATGAGCAGGCTTGGACTGAGCAGGAGGCTAAACCCGGAGATCGCCCATGTTTTTTTTTTAAAAAAGGAAAATTTATGCGATGTTTCAAATAATCTGATTTCATGTTATAGTTTACGATATTTAAGCACTTGTTTTTAGCAAATTTTTATTTGTGATCTTTAATTACAATATTTTGAATGATTAGTTTATTGCTATCGCAATTTGAAGGTTTATATTTTATTAAGAAAATTTTAAATTTTTCCGCAAATTTCAAGTAGTTCAAAAGTACGGTACGTTAAAGTTGGTATCAGAGCAGTGTTCTTGTAAAGGGTTATGCCTAATGCCAGTTGCGAGAAGCTCATGAAGCCACACCTCAAGTCTGTAAGTTTTAAGGTTTTAAATTATTTCATGTATTAAGGACCCAGTCATGATTTCAGCATGTGCATATTTAAATTCAAATTACGTACATCTTATGATATTGGTAGTATATTCGTGCATGTTGGGTTTACGTGCTGGGTAAATTATGGAACAGTACGCCTCCTAGACGTATGGTTGCCCGAGAAGCAGATGAAGAGAACAGAGAAGCTCCGGATGGGGAGAGGGTCACTCCTCCTCGTCCACCCCCAGACATGCAAGCTCAGATGCTTGCAGGGATGACTCAGTTCTTCACACAAATTGCGGGGAATCAGGCTGTAGTGGATACATGGGCGAGGCCCAGACCGGAGGCTGTGTATGAAAGGTTTAGGAGGATGGATCTTAAGGAGTTCTCGGGGACTACTGACCCGATGATAGCTTAAGGATGGATTAAGTCCATCGAGGTAATTTTTGCATTTATGGAGTTGCAAGATGCAGATAGGGTCAGGTGTGACACATTTCTACTGACAGGGGACGCCATACTTTGGTGGAAGAGCGTGTCTGTATCGGTGAATTTGTAGACCCTTTCTTGGGATGGCTTTAAGGAGGTCTTTTACTCCAAGTACTTCACTGAGGAAGTACGATCTAGACTGACCAGAGAATTCACGACGCTGCGACAGGGAGATAGCAGTGTTGCAGAGTTTGTTAGGAAGTTCGAGAGTGGGTGTCACTTTGTACGCCTGATTGCGAATGATGCCCGAGAGAAGCTGAGGTATTTTATGGATGGGTTACGGCCGATCTTGCGGTGACGTTCGAGCTGCTGGTCCCACTACTTATGCAGTTGCCGTATCAAGTGCATGTCATGTCTTGTTTAATGAAAAAGTTGCCTCCAACCTTTCATCTTCCATGCATGCAATTCTATTTGGGTTTGTAACAATTACAAAGCTCATTGACTTTTATTTAAATGTCTCAAATATATTTGATACCATTTAAACTTTACTTGATTTTACTCAGGCCCACTAGTTAAATAATTATTTCCTATTGGGCTTTACAAGACCCAATATTATTTAATTAATTCAACACTTGAATTAATTTAATTATTTGGACTCTACTAGGTCCACTAGTGTTTAATTAATTCAACACTTGAATTAATTAATTTAGTCCATAATAATGTTTGTGAAAATCATAATTTTCAAATACATTATTTATTTGACCAACTTTTAATTTAGAAACACTTCCTCAAATTAAAAGTTACATTTCCCATAATCCTTTTATAGAAGTCAAACTTTTATTTTTATTTACGCTTATAAACTCCTTTATAAGCCGTTCAACACATAGAACTATTTTACTTCTCAACGGGATCTAGAAAGTTAGCACTTGTGTGGCCCTCAATGGTTCGATGATACAACTAGCCGTAGGTTCACATCTCAATGTGATTCGGGACTAAACATGTCCTTATATGAGCATACCTCAGTTGATCCATTTTTACTTATCAACTCTTTGATAATAAGAACGTCAGAACTCAAGTCTGATGGTACCCAACCAATCATGTTAAACACCTAGCAGCATCGTTTACATGATTCCCTAGGTATCAAATGATAGTGCCTGCAAGAACCATTAAATTATGGTTAGCGTACAGTACGGTCCCTTAATCTCAAATATCCCCACCGATTCGACAACTATTGGTATATCGAGAGCTGTCAAAGAATCGATACTATGTGTCATGTTGTAGTTGCATCGATTGTGTAATCTATGAAACTCCTTTAATAATTACCACCAACACTCTGATCATAGATTTCATACTACATACACATAGAATATCCATACCCGAAGGTAAGCAGTGAATCCTCGACTACAATGCATCGACTCCTATATGTTTCGATAGAACACACAATCTTGCCACCTGATGACCCCATGAGAATCGGTAAACAATTCAAAGTGCAATGCTAGCATATAGCGTGTAGAGGCCTAAAAATCCTTACTTGAAAATTTGCGGAAAATTTAAAATTTTTCTTTTAAAATAAATGGAGTGCCTCATTCATACCAAAAACTGATAAAATATTTAACGTTCAAAACAGCAGCGGAAGAAATTATTACTTGCCAAAATAACAAGTTAAAGTATTCAATAACTAATAAAATATTTGAGCATCAAAATGGCAAGTGCTGAAACTGAGGTCCTCGGGTGCCACTACTGCCGACTCGAGCTAGCTCACTGGTCCCCGCCCTCGATCCCGACATCATCAGTACCTACAACAATCAAGTCTAGTGAGTCTAAAGACTCAACATGCATATATCGTAAATAACGAGTAAATATAGTAAAATTGCATGGGAGTAAAATTTCATGTCATGAGGCATATCGTAAAATGTCGTGTCATGATTAATTATAATACGTGCATAGCTGAACTGAAAATCATAGTGAAACTGTTTGCTCCTTGGAGCCCTGTACTGAAATAGCATATAATAATTTTCTGTGAGATTATGGTCTACGCAAGTGGTCCCTGAACTGAACTGAACTGAGCTGACCGATACTGGTGACCGGACCGATACTGGGGATCGGATTTACGTCTGATCAGACTACTGCCACAGTACTGGGTGAAACAACTGAACTGACCGGTAACTGGTGACCGGGCCGATACTGGGGACCGGACTTAAGCATGATAGTAAAGTGACCACAAGCAATATCGCATAAATCTCAAAATTTGTATTTTTGCACGTAATATAATTAAATAACTGAATTAAATATCCTGTACCCATTTTACTGCTTGGATTGGATCGCTCCCAGGCTCGCTGCAACCTAAATATGCCATGAAAAATATGCAATAGATTTATGGGACCAAACTATACAATAACCTTAAAAAATGTGACAATTACGCCTACCGACTTCGTATTAAATCATGACTCCGAGCCAACCCGAACCAACACTGAACCATCATGTAGTCATGATTAAAATACGTCTAAAATGATCAAATAATGCTCCTAAAATGGTGAGGGCCGAAATCTAGGTGAATGGAGGCCAAAACATGAAACGCTCTTTCGAGAGTCAATTTGGCACATCGCACCGTAAATTCTCGTACGACCTCAAAAATGATCCGAATCACGAACGGCCAAAAACATGACCTTCCTAACTCGATGAGGTACTGTCCAGTCCAAGGCCATGGGCTAAAAGCCAACCAAGAACCCGGAACACGCCTCTGAACCGCGACGTCGCTTGCTGTCAAAAAAAAATACAGCAGCAGCGTCTTGATTCCTTGCGTCGTTTGCAAGACTTTTGGCCATTGGGGCTTGAACCACCGACCAGAGCCTCTCAACAACATCCCAAGGAATGATTTGAACCATGGCTAAGGGCCCTAGGCCAGCCACAATTCGCATCACACCAGCAACAACCGAAACGTTCCAACCGAGAACCAATTCTGCGCGTCGGGGCATTGTTCTTGTTTAGCTGTCACCGATCGTTCGAGTGGCCATTTAATTGACCAAGACACGATCTAGACATCTAGGGGCATGGTATGAACCGTGGCTAAGGGCCATAGGCCAACCAAGATCCACACCATTCCACAAAAGTCGAAACACACATGCTGTCAAAAATGATAAGCCGAAGGGTGCAGGGGCTGTTCTTGAGTATTTTGTAAAAACCGATTAACCAGGGACCAAGCCACCAAAAGGGCAACTTAGTCACGTCTTAGACATGCTAGGGAAGTGATCTAACCATGGCTATAGGCCTTGGGGCAGCCATGATCAGTTTCATTTCCCTTTTGACAGCAACTGAATTTTCGAAACACAAATGGAGAGCAATGGGGAGTTGCTGTCATTTTCTTGATCTCCAGCGTACATGAGTTTAAATGAATAGACCAACATGGTCCTTATGCATCCTATTACATGTCTAGATGTCGCCTTAGGAGCCTGGAATCGAACCAATACCTGAAACCCACAAAACAAAGCAAACCGTGAAGCTTGTCATGAAACTCAAAAAAAATCTGCATCTTTATTTTCGAAATGTTCATGATATATTTCGGTTTTTGGCAATTAAAACATGATCATGTAAGGTTTAAAAAACATAATACGACTTGATTGAAGAGTCAAGGAAAAATATATGCATGCCTGGTTTCGTTTGAAAGAAAAACGAAAAGAACGAGACGATCCGGCGCGGAGGAGGTGGAGCGTTTTCTTTTCTTGCTTGCTACTCGATTTTCTCTCTTCTTTTGAGCTATGAACCTCACGGTTTTATGGCTCTGAAATGGCTCTGAATTTCGGTGGAGAGGGTGGAATAATATTGGTTAGGGGAGTGAGGGAATGGGTGCAAAATATAGGGAACAAATATCAAGACCAAGTCTACTCTTTTTGAATTTTGAATTTTGGTTTGATATCAAATATTTGTTGGGTGTTTTGTTAGATGCAAATGACCGAATCCTACATGTTTTACAAGGCTAGGATGTTGGTTATTAATTAATTAATTAAGGGTGATTAATAATTAAAAAAAAGTTATCATGCTAAAAATGACAAAGAATGGGTCAAAGGTGAATTGGCATATAATTGCTTATTCTACTAATGAGTGGCCGAAAAATCCACTAATAAATGGAGGAGAATTATTTTCTAATTAGTAAATTTATAACCCTTAAAAGCCTCACTAATCCTTTAATTAATTTAGTGAACTAACCCCTTAATTATGGAACTTAATTGAATTTATTTTCTACTCACCTCAAGTAACTTAAATAATTCCTTAAACTCCCTTTTTAACTTAAATGAACTTACTTGCTAGCTAAAATAAATTTTGGGAATGTTTTCTGAATCTTAAATTTTATCTCTAAACTCCAACTCCAGTCCGGCCTCACTGAAATAACTGAAATGATAAAAATCAAACTGCTGCATGAAATAATTAACTTTAAATACTCATGCAATAAATATCATTTTAATTTAAATACTAGAATTATGCATGACTTATACGTAGTCTAAGTTACGGGTTCTACAATCCTTCCCCCCTTAAAAGAAATTTCGTCCTCGAAATTAAAACTCACCGAATAACTCAGGGTATCGACTCCTCATCTCTGGCTCAGATTCCCACGTAGCTTCCTCCTCTGAATGGTTGAGCCATTTGACTTTGACTCGCCTAACCAGCTTGTTCCGAAGCTTCTTCTCCTGCCTGTCTAAGATCTGAACTGGTCTCTCCTCATAAGATAGGTTCGGAGTAAGCTGCAACGGCTCGAAGTTTAAGACATGCGAAGGATTCGCCATGTACTTCCTCAGCATAGAGACGTGAAAGACATTGTGTACTCCGGCCAGATTCGGCGGAAGAGCCACACGATAGGCTAGCGTCCCAACTCTGTCGAGGATCTCAAACGGTCCAATAAATCTCGGACTGAGCTTCCCTTTCTTCCCGAATCTCATGACACCCTTCATGGGTGCCACCTTCACAAAAACATGATCGCCCACTGCAAACTCTAAATCTCTCCTCCGCTGATCGGCATAACTCTTCTGTCGACTCTGAGCAGTCCTCATCCTATCACGGATCCGGGCTACTACATCGACAGTCTGCTGTATAATCTCTGGACCCAACTCTGCTCTCTCTCCTACTTCATCCCAATGAACAGGAGATCTGCACTTGCGACCATATAGTGCTTCATACGGAGCCATACCAATAGAAGACTGGAAGCTGTTGTTGTAGGTGAACTCAACCAATGGCAAGTTCGACTCCCAACTCCCTGAGAAGTCAATGACGCAAGCACGGAGAAGATCCTCCAAGATCTGAATAACTCGCTCTGACTGCCCATCTGTCTGCGGATGGAAAGCTGTGCTAAACAGCAACTTCGTACCCATGGTCGAATGCAAACTCTTCCAAAACGAGGAAGTAAATCGGGGATCTCTGTCAGACACGATAGAAACTGGAATGCCGTGAAGTCGGACTATCTCTCGGATATACAACTCCGCATACTGAACCATAGTGAAAGTCGTCTTAATAGGCAAGAAGTGCGCTGATTTGGTAAGACGATCTACAATCACCCAGATAGCATTCGATCCTCTGGCTGACTTCGGCAATCCTGTCACAAAATCCATGGTAACGTTCTCCCACTTCCACTCGGGAATAGGAAGAGGCTTGAGCAAACCTGCTGGTCTCTGATGCTCGGCCTTCACTAACTGGCAAGTCAGACACTCGGATACAAATCGTCTGATGTCTTTCTTCATCCCAGGCCACCAATACAATAGCTGTAGATCTTTGTACATCTTCGTACTCCCTGGATGAATAGAGTACGGCGACATATGGGCCTCTGATAAGATGTCTGCTCGGATAGAATCACTGCTAGGAACCCATATCCTGTCTCGGTATCTCAGTATGCCGTCGCTGACTGAATACAAAACACTGCCCTTGGCCTCATCTCTCTGCTTCCACTTGGCCAACTGCTCATCTGCTGCCTGACCACTGCGAATACGGTCAAGAAGGGAAGACTGAATGGTCAAGGTAGATAGACGGGGAACTCTACCTCGAGGATAAGTCTCAAGATCAAACCTCTGCATCTCAAACTGAAGAGGTCTCGAAACTGCCAAATGAGCCATCACTGCAACTTTTCTGCTCAGTGCATCTGCAACTACATTAGCCTTACCCGGGTGGTAGCTAATGTCACAATCGTAGTCTTTCACAAGCTCCAACCAACGCCTCTGACGCATGTTCAGCTCCTTCTGCGTAAAGAAATACTTGAGGCTCTTGTGGTCGGTAAAGATCTGGCACTTCTCTCCATACAGATAGTGCCTCCAAATCTTCAAGGCAAAAACTACGGCGGCCAACTCTAAATCATGGGTAGGGTAGTTCTTCTCATGAGTTTTCAGCTGTCTAGAAGCATAAGCTATCACCTTCCCATGCTGCATCAATACGGCGCCAAGACCGAGCTTCGAAGCATCGGTATACAGAACAAACTCACCGGGCCCTGACGGCATGGCCAAAACTGGTGCTGAGATAAGAGCTTGCTTCAAAGTGTCGAAGCTCTTCTGACACTCCTCGCTCCAAACAAATTTCACATTCTTCTTTGTCAGTGCTGTGAGTGGAACTGCAATCGAGGAGAATCCCTTGATGAACTTCCGGTAATATCCTGCTAGGCCAAGAAAACTGCGGATCTCGGATGCATTCTGAGGCACTACCCAATCTCTGACTGCTGCAACTTTCGCTGGGTCCACCTCAATGCCACTGCTAGAAACAATGTGGCCTAAGAACGCCACCTTCTCCAACCAGAATTCGCATTTACTGAACTTTGCGAATAGTTTGTGCTTCTGCAATGTCTGCAACACTGTAGTCAGATGCCTGCTGTGATCCTCCCGATTCTTGGAGTAGACGAGGATGTCGTCTATGAATACTATCACGAACTGATCGAGGTACGGCTGAAATACGCGATTCATGAGATCCATGAAGATCGCTGGCGCATTCGTCAAACCGAACGGCATCACAAGGAACTCGTAGTGGCCATAACGAGTCCTGAAAGCTGTCTTCGAAACATCAGCATCTCTCACTCTCAACTGGTGATAACCGGAACGCAGATCTATCTTAGAGAAAATCGAAGCTCCCTGCAACTGGTCAAACAGATCCTCAATCCTCGGAAGTGGGTATTTATTCTTCACTGTAACCCTGTTCAACTCCCGATAGTCAATACAAAGTCTCATCGAGCCATCCTTCTTCTTAACAAACAAGACTGGCGCGCCCCAAGGTGAGAAACTAGGGCGAATGAACTCCTTGTCAAGAAGTTCCTGAATCTGCTTCTTAAGCTCTGCCATCTCTGTCGGGGCTAGTCGATACGGCGCTTTTGAGATCGGAGCCGTACCTGGCATAAGCTCGATGGAAAACTCCACCTCTCTCTCAGGTGGAACACCAGAGACGTCCTCAGGGAAAACGTCTACGAAGTCTCTAACAATCGGAACATCTGAGGCTGACTGACTGGGTGCCTCGGGGACAGATATAAAAGTTGCTAAAAATGCCCGACACCCTCTATGCATGAGCTTTCTAGCCTGAACATATGGAATAATGCGCGGTAAAGGAAAGTACCTGTCCGGCTCAAATAAGAACTGAGTCATCCCAGGCGGTCGAACTAGAATGGATCTCCGCTGAAAGTCGATCAAAACTCTGTTCCGCGATAGCCAGTCCATCCCCAGAATGATGTCAAACTCTGGCATCGGCAATAAGATGAGATCCGCATAAACAAGATTTCCATGCAGCTCAAGGTCTATGTCTCGGATCACGCTGGTGGCGGTTATCTCCTCTCCCGAAGGCAATGACACCGAATAGGCTACATCTAGCCCGATGGTCTTAACTTTGAGAAAGTTTGCAAAGACCTCTGAAATAAATGAGTGGGTAGCCCCTGAATCTATCAGGGCTTTGGTAGCTGAGCCAGCTATGAAAATTCTCCCTGAAAGTTCGGAACACTAAGCTGAACCCAAATAATCACAAGAGCTAAGCTTATAGACATGCAAAGGTCACAGTTCTTCTAACTAAATCCCGAAAATAATACTGAGTAGAGCATGCAATCCTATCGCAATTCTAAGTTCAAAATCTTAATCCCGATTCCCAAAACATTGGAATGCAAATGTAACTTAAAGCTGTAAGGTACCTGTCATCAGCATGGTGTCAGGGTTCGTCTCCGCAGCATGGAGAGCAAAAACTCTGCCTTGGGTAGGCAGATTCTTCCGGGGGCACTGCCGTAGCATGTGGTCCGTGCTGCCACACTTAAAACATTTCCCTGAGCCAAACATGCATGCTCCCGGATGACGGCGTGAGCACTTGGGACAGACTGGGTGCTCAAAGGTCCTCGGGACGACACGTCCCTGCTGCTGCTGCTGCTGCTGCTGCTGCTGAGGTCCTCCTCTGTTCCTGGGCGGGCCGTGATACGGCCTCTTATGCTGATGCTGGTGCTGCTGAGGAGGAGGACGGCGGTGTGGTATCTGAACTGGTCGCTTTCCCAAGCGATCCCTCTCTATATCTCGCTGGTCCTGCTCTGCGGCCAGAGCTCTGGAGACGGCGACCTCGTAAGTAGTAGGGTCAGACACCCTAACATCACGGCGCAAGATCGGCCGTAAACCCACCAAGAAATGCATCAACTTGGCTTTAGCATCGTTCGCGATCAAGGGCACAAAGTGACAACCCCTCTCGAACTTACGGATGAACTCCGTAACCGTCAGATCCCCCTGTCTAAGGCTCATAAACTCCGTGGTCAATCGGGTGCGCACCTCATCCGTAAAATACTTGGAGTAGAATACCTCCGTGAAACGTGTCCATGACAGGGTAGCCAAGTTAAGGGCTACTGAAGCTCCTTCCCACCATAAGCGGGCATCTCCTCCGAACAGATAAGAGGCACAACGAACTCGATCTGCATCTCCAAGCTCCATGAACTCGAAAATAACCTCGAGGGACTTGATCCAGCCCTCGGCAACCATGGGGTCCGTCGTCCCAGAAAACTCCTTTGGACGCATCTTCATGAATCTCTCGTATACTGCCTCAGGCTCTGTCGGCCTGGTCGCCACAGCATTGTTCTCCGCAAACTGCGCGAAGAACCGAGTCATCCCAGCTAGCATCTGGGCATTCATGTCCGGTGGTGGTGGAGGTGGTAAGTCTCTCTCCTGCCTCTGCTCCTCCCTGTCCTCCTGGCGAGGCTCCTCATTTATAGTGCGCTCGAGAATGCGTCTAGGGGGCATACTGTTCCATACATAACCCATACGTAACTAACATGCATAATTCCATAATTTATTTAAATTTAAGTACTGAACAATAACATAAATCTGGAAGTAAAACATTTCATGTAAACATGCTGTTAAATAATTCATGCTTTAAATAAAATGCGTAACTGTAAAACTTACAGACCGACGACGTGACTTCATGAGCTTCTCGCGGTCAGTAGTAGTGCAACCCTTTACAGAACCATTGCTCTGATACCAGATGTAGAGGCCTAAAAATCCTTACTTGAAAATTTGCGGAAAATTTAAAATTTTTCTTTTAAAATAAATGGAGTGCCTCATTCATACCAAAAACTGATAAAATATTTAACGTTCAAAACAGCAGCGGAAGAAATTATTACTTGCCAAAATAACAAGTTAAAGTATTCAATAACTAATAAAATATTTGAGCATCAAAATGGCAAGTGCTGAAACTGAGGTCCTCGGGTGCCACTACTGCCGACTCGAGCTAGCTCACTGGTCCCCGCCCTCGATCCCGACATCATCAGTACCTACAACAATCAAGTCTAGTGAGTCTAAAGACTCAACATGCATATATCGTAAATAACGAGTAAATATAGTAAAATTGCATGGGAGTAAAATTTCATGTCATGAGGCATATCGTAAAATGTCGTGTCATGATTAATTATAATACGTGCATAGCTGAACTGAAAATCATAGTGAAACTGTTTGCTCCTTGGAGCCCTGTACTGAAATAGCATATAATAATTTTCTGTGAGATTATGGTCTACGCAAGTGGTCCCTGAACTGAACTGAACTGAGCTGACCGATACTGGTGACCGGACCGATACTGGGGATCGGATTTACGTCTGATCAGACTACTGCCACAGTACTGGGTGAAACAACTGAACTGACCGGTAACTGGTGACCGGGCCGATACTGGGGACCGGACTTAAGCATGATAGTAAAGTGACCACAAGCAATATCGCATAAATCTCAAAATTTGTATTTTTGCACGTAATATAATTAAATAACTGAATTAAATATCCTGTACCCATTTTACTGCTTGGATTGGATCGCTCCCAGGCTCGCTGCAACCTAAATATGCCATGAAAAATATGCAATAGATTTATGGGACCAAACTATACAATAACCTTAAAAAATGTGACAATTACGCCTACCGACTTCGTATTAAATCATGACTCCGAGCCAACCCGAACCAACACTGAACCATCATGTAGTCATGATTAAAATACGTCTAAAATGATCAAATAATGCTCCTAAAATGGTGAGGGCCGAAATCTAGGTGAATGGAGGCCAAAACATGAAACGCTCTTTCGAGAGTCAATTTGGCACATCGCACCGTAAATTCTCGTACGACCTCAAAAATGATCCGAATCACGAACGGCCAAAAACATGACCTTCCTAACTCGATGAGGCACTGTCCAGTCCAAGGCCATGGGCTAAAAGCCAACCGAGAACTCGAACGAGCCACTGAACCGTCACAGCAAGTTGCTGTCCAGAAATACAGCAGCTGTGCTTTGGTTTCTTGTGTCGTTTGCGAGACTAATGGCCATTGGGGCTTGAACCACCGACCAAAATCTCTTACCAACATCCCAAGGAATGATTTGAACCATGGCTAAGGGCTTTAGACCAGCCACAATTCGAAATATTCCAGCAACGACCCAAACGTTACAACCGAGAACAAATTCTGCACGTAGGATGCATTGCTTTTGTTTTGCTGTCACGAATCGTTCCAATGGCCATTGGATTGACCATGACACGATCTAGACATCTAGGGGCATGGTATGAACCGTGGCTAAGGGCCCTAGGCCAACCAAGATCCACACCATCCCACCAAATTCGAAATACACATGCTGTCAAAATGAGAAGCCGAAGGGGGCTGGGGCTGATCTTGCACTTTTAATTAAAAACCGATGCACCATGGACCAAGCCACCAAAAGGGCGACTTAGTCACGTCTTAGACATGCTAGGGAAGTGATCCAACCATGGCTATAAGCCCTTAGGGCAGCCAAGATCAGATTCATTTCCCTTTGACAGCAACTTGAGAAAATCGAAACTCAATATGGCAAGAATGGGAAGCTGCTGTCATTTCTTGTTTCCAGTGGGTGTGGGGCTCGAATGAATGGACCAAAGTGATACTAATACATCCTATTACATGTCTAGATGTCGCCTTGGGAGCCTGGAATCGAACCAATACCTGAAACCCACACAACAAAGCAACCCGTGAAGCACAAGAGAAAAACCGAAAAATTCTGCATGTTGCATTTTCTGAAATCTCTTGATGTATTTCGGTTTTAACATGGAAATGATGATCATGTAATGAAAAATAAATGATAATAGGACTTGATTGAAGAGTCAAGGAAGAATATATGCATGCCTGGTTTCGTTTGAAAGAAAAACGAAAAGAACGAGACGATCCGGCGCGGAGGAGGTGGAGCGCTTTCTATTCTACCTTGCTAGCTCGATTTCTCTCTTGCCTCTAGCTATGGTGCTCACGTTTTTTTACACTGGAATGGCTCTGGTTTTCGGTGATGAGGGGTGGAGAATGATGATTAGGGGAGTGAGGGAGATAGTTGCAAGATATAGGGAACCAAAATCAAGACTAAGTCTACCTCTATTTGAAATTTGAATTGTTGGTTGATATCAAATATTTGTTGGGTGATTCTAGAATGGGGTGGCCGAAATCCTCATGTTTTCTAGACTAGGATAATGCTCACTAATTAATTAATTAAGGTTGCTCAAAAAAAAAAAAAATTAGCATGCTAAAACAACAAGGAATGGGTCAAAGGGTGAGTTGGCATATCAATGTTGCTTAATCATCTAAGGGCCGAAAATTCACTAATAAATGGAGGGGAAATATTTTCTAGCTAGTAAATTTATAACCCTTAAAAGCCTCACTAATCCTTTAATTAATTTAGTGAATTATCCCTTAATTATGGAACTTAAATAAACTTATTTCCTACTCACTTCAAGTTGTATAAATAATTCCTTAAACCTTCATTTAACTTAAATTAACTTACTTGCTAGCTAAAATAAATTCTGGGAATGTTTTCTAAATCTTAAATTTTATCTCAAAGCTCCAACTTCAGTCCGGCCTCACTGAATTAACTGAAATGCTAAAAAAAATTAAACTGCTACGGAAAATAATTAAATTTAAATACTCATGCAATAAAAATCATTTTAAAATACTAGAATTATGCATGGCTTATACGTAGTCTAAGTTACGGGTTCTACATAGCGTCTCAATGTTGTCTCGGGTCATAAGGACTAATGGTGTACAACCATAAACTAGGACGTTTCCACTCGATAAGTGAGAACCACTTGGAAAGTCTTTTATGGAGGGTTGTTCAGTGCACCCTACCAGGAGCACTTATCTGCATGCTCGGACATCACAATGTCCCCTACCAATGAAACATGGTACTCACATCGCAGATACTAGTATCAAACTCAAGCGACCTATATCCTTCTTAGCGGCGGCTGAATCGACTAGGAACTGTTTAGAATATACAGTTTCTAAATATGAGTTTCATGATATTCATCATATGAGCATCTCATATTCTTTCTACTATTTGTATATTCATGGACTTTATCTATGCAACTAGCATGGGTATACAGATAAAGATGTGTCAAAACAATAATTTCAAATATTATTAAAATAAAGATTGTTTATACATACAGTTTAATTGTGAACACTCGGCCAACACTTGGCTCGACGGGCACCTACTCTAACACTGACATGTTGGTCGTCATAACTCTACGTCGCCATCCCCCATCATGAGCAAGAGTCCACTTGTGTTTATCAATTTCAGAGAGGTAAACAAATGCTCTCTATTCAAGATTTTAATTTCATCCATTATGACATCAAATTTACGTATTTGATGTTGTGTGCCTACTTTCCAACATAGATCTTTTAGGTGCACATTTTTGAAATGTGTATTGAAATTAGAGCATACGTGTCTAAGACAAAAAAGATGTACGCCACGTGGATGCCTAAAATCGGGTATCTTTTCAACAGCATTAATGATGCCACGATGTCTATCGGAGATAAGGCACACACCTGTGGATCCTTGAACCACATGCTTGCATAGAAGTTCCAAAAACCATTTCCAGGAGTCGTATGTTTCCTCATCGACAATGACAAATGTTAAGGGTAAGATTTGGTTGTTTGCATCTAAACCCACAACTATAAGCATCATGTGCTTATACTTCGTGTACAAATGAGTACCATCAAAACTAATTATTTTTTGACAATGTCGGAACCCATCTATACATGGTCAGAAGGCCCAAAACACGTAGTTTAACACCTTCAAATCAGAATTGTATCTCGGTAAATGGTTCCACTATACTATAGTGCCTGGATTGTATTTCACAAAGGCACCCATGTATCTTGGCAAAAAACGTACTGAACTCTCCCATGTACCATAAACATTTTCCACCGCCCGCTTTAAACTATACCATGCCTTACCATATGATATTTGATAATTATAACGATATTTCACAAGTTGGATAGCATATTTAATCTTATACGAAGGATCACACTAAAAAATACCGACAAGTGTTTTTGCAATCATATTTTTGTCCAAGTTATGGTGGTCTAACCCCACCTGGCTAGACATACATGTATGTGGACCACCATATTTCGTGATCTTGAAATACCTCAATTTTAATTTTAACGATGCACGAAGACCCCACCTACAGTCGATATTTGAATGTTTAATTTTACAACTAACTTTCTACAAAGTCTTTGTACTCCCCACAACTTGATATTCACGTCGAAAAATTCTAACTGAAAAGTCCTTAATTGCTTCTATCAAATGCTTTTTATCTTTAAAAATCATGTTCGTGCAAAGTTCTCCTCTATCTGCATTGTAATAACTCAAATTCGATGCAGATGGAATTCCAACAGAATCAGGGCATTGCTCATCATATATTGTACTAAAGAATTGAGGTACGTCATATAAAGATACACCGACAGGCGGGACGGATAATGGTAATGCATCGGGTCGGTGTTCAAGACTTGAAATTCTTTCAAAAGGATATGCATGCATATGATCACTGGTGTCGGTATGAGATGGACCAATATCAGAAAATGTGTCATTTTCGTCTTCATGCTCATCTTCATCTGTTTCACTTGTAGTTGTATCAGGTTCAGTAAATATTTCAGTGTCGTAAAGGTGAACATCTAATGAGAACTCATTGTTTATCAGGTACGACAAGTGTCAATACATGACACGATCCAGTAAGATGTGCACTCAGTGAACAATCGAAACATGCATGATTTGTGTCAAATGAGTACCATCCTCTTGCACCAGAATCCCATCCTCGTGCGCAAATTGGCCAACTAACATTGTCTTCTATGGTGTCAGTAATATACCGACCCCATCCCCCAGTCCAATCATCCGAATCAAATCAATTTTCATCTATTGGCTCGAAAAACTAGCAGCGGAAGTACCAGCTTCATCATTAAATCCCATTGAATTGAACCCTTCAGTTATACATGGAATGTATAATTCAAGAACCTCAACATGTACATTATACTCGATGAAATCCGTTTCGATATACAATTCAATACACCGCATTTCGTAAAAGAATCCATCATAAACTGTGTTGGAAACTTAATTTCGATGTTTGACAAACCGTTAGCCTAATCGATTAAATCAACTGATCAAGAAGACCAATCTCTTAACTGAAGATTAATGCGCAGTTTATCAAAGGCAAACTAAAACCAACTGAACATCACAAACAACTGGCTGATCAGTTGGAAACTGATGTCACAAACAACTGACTGATCAGTTAGAAACTGATCAGTTGCTACAAACAGTTGTAAACTTATCGACCATTGCTTATCAGCTGATCCTTCAGCTGTACACATCAAGAAAAGGACGTTCAACCAACAATAATACAAAAGCAGACTGCAACAGATAGTGGGAACGCTGCAATTCAGCTGCAGTGTATGAATGTCAGAAAAATGTTGACATGGCAAACCAACAGAAAAAAAGATTCAAATTCTATTAAATGTTACCGTTGAAGAGAAGAGCAGCCGAGAGATACAGATAACACATCAAAGTTCTGAACATCTAAACTCGTCTATTCTCTGAAAAATACGCTGTTACTCTGCTGAAATAAAAGCTCACACTTATCGCATATATTCGTAGCAATCAAGGCTACTCTTTCGAGCTTTCTAGGACAGTGTTATCTTTGTAAAACTCGATCTTGTAAAAGATCAGTTGTACACTGTGAAGCATTTTGTAAACTAAGAGTTTCAGTCTTGCCAGTGTTAAGTCCAAACTGAAGTGGGTCTGTACCAACTTTTATATCGATCAAAGTCTTTTAGTGAATATCCTATCCTTGTGATAGAACGAGTGACGTAGGAGTGTTTGAAATATCCGAACATCCGTAAAATCTTGTGTCCTTATTTCAGTTTTTATTTTATCTATCAGTCAGTTTTATTCCGTACTTTATTGTTAACTAATTGATATTGACTGACAAGATTCCGAGTATCAATTTATCACTAAACTGAACTCAACTTTCGAAAAGTTGTGAGTGTTTATTCAACCCCCTTCTAAACACTCTTTTAACCAAGTATTTGATCGTATCAAACTGTAAATTGTTGTCATCATTGATGTCCAGATGCACTTCTACACAATGTGACTTATCCATGTAGGAATATTTTGTTGACAATTTTAATTTAAATTTTGAACTTTCAATATTTGTCAGACAGTAAACTATTTCTTTCAATTCATGAAAATTAATAGATCTTAGTATTCGTGTTGCTCTCAACGCAGTGGTCCTATATTTTACAGTGTGATGTCCTATAATAACATTACCACCTACGAATAAAAGCACCGGCACACTGTCCATTCTTATAAAAAAAATTCAATAGGTCACACAAAATAAAAAGGTGATAATAAATTTTTTTAAATTACAATTGAATAACAAAATGAGGAATATCATAAAATAATAAACTACAAAATTAATTTACATATGCTTTCATTTTTATTAGGATTAATTATAATAATGATGATGATAATGCTAAATTTGTTTTACTATACTACTACTATCAATAATAAAAAATAATAATAATAATAATATTTTTATTTAATTAGTTAATAATCATAAAAATAAATATGATAATCAATTTCGTAATAAATAGGCAAAAAAATTAATAGTAAAATAATTTAAATGTATACTTTTTTTTAAAAATTTTTTATAATAATAAATTTTATGTTAGTTCTGTAAAATAAATAAACGGTCATACAAAATGCGAATAAAGTTAATAATAAAATCATACTACTTTTTTTTATTTAATAAATTAAGAACAAAAAAAAAATTTATAATAATAGATTTTATATTATTTGTGTAAAATCAATCAACTGTAATACTTAATTTTTTATAAGGTACCTATATAAAACAACATCAATAATAATTATAAATATAAGTATTATTATTATTTTCAAAAAAAAAGTTTATTATTATTCTAAAATACAAAAATTGTATTTCATAGTTGTATCTTATAAATCAATAATATTAAAAATAATAATTTTTATAATAATAAGTTTTGATACTACGAATGTCAAATAAAATAATAAGAAATGAAATTAATTGTAATATTTATTTGTATTTAAGTACTTAAAAACAAAATTAACAATATTTATAATAAGATATTATTTGTGAAAAAAAATTAATTGTTATACTAATTTTTTTTTCTAACTATATAAAACAACAACAATAATAATTATTATACTTTTAAGTAATGTTATTATCATTTGCATAATATAAAATAATAAGAATAAATAATAATATATAGAAATATAATTGAGCATTTTAATCATAAACTCAAAACGTAAGATTATGATAAATTCATAATTTTTATTCGAATATTCAAGTAAATTAATTTATATCAACGCTTACCTCAAATAGAAGTTCAAAATCAAAATTTTATCTGCAAATATATAATCACAAATAAATAAATTATCAGTTTTAATCATACATTGAAGGACAAACTTAATTTAAAGCATACAAACCTCATGTGCTGAAGTGTAATTACTTGATCAAACATCGAACGAAAATCCACATGAATGAACACTAATGATACATTTAAATCCAGAGAAATGAAGAACGATAGAAGCAGAAGAATAATACATTTGAAACGAAGGCAAATGATATATAAGCAAATTTTCAGATAAAAAACACACCATGTTAGTACCGATCGGTGATACATCAAATCAATTTAACATGCGAATTTTAATTAAATTTTTTAACGTCTTCTTCGTAAAAGAAAAGAAAGATGCATGAATTATTGAATGTAGTGGGTCGTCAGTCTATCACATGACAGAGTTCTTCAGCGTCAAGCAAGTATTTTTTTTAAAAAAAATTAAGCAAGTGACGCCTATTCAATTGACATGACTTACTTTAAAAAAATATTAAACGTGACTTGCTTTTTTTTTTAAAAAAAAAATATTAAGCAAGTCACGCTATATGAGATGACGTAACTTGCATTTTAAAAAAAAATTGTAAGTCAGGGTTAAAAAGCCCCAACATTCTCCATCCTTAACAAATACTTAATCAATTGAGCTACAAATCATCTGCTTTAAAAATTTGACACTTTATTAATATCATAATGTAAAAACAATTTGAGAATATTAAAAAAACTTCACTGAAACTGTTCATAACTCTCTGTTTATTAATAGTATAAATATATATTCTCACAAATAGGGAACTCATTATTAGTGTTGAAATATGACAATTCACCAAAATGTATTAAAATTTTAACCTTAAGAAAATTTATCCCAATTAAGCTTATAATAATAAATTGAATCATTTAGTATCATAAACTTTTTAAAATATTTATATCTATAGAGGGAAACGTACTTTTTAACCTTTTTTATTACCAGTTTTTGTGAGGCAAGATTCTTACCTGATTGGACAGTAGATCTATTCTATTTTATTAAAGTTGAGGATATGATAATAAACACTTAAGAAGTACACTAATTTTTTTCTTTCAACTTTATCTTTATATCATACTAATATTATATTTTTGTTTTTTGTTTTTTTTTTGTTTTTTAAATTTCAACATATTTTTTTTTCAACAATTCATATATCAATTTAGTCTTTCTATAATTTGTCAAATTTCACTTTAATCCATCAATAATGATAAAAAAAAACTATACACATATGCGATGCATGTGCAGAGTAAGTAATAGTAAATTACGAAGAATAATGCTATAGGTACAACCAAAATATCGTACAACCAAAATATCGTACAACCATATGTATAACAATAATATCGTGATATTTTGTTATTATATCGTGAGATTTTGTTATTATTTCGTGAGATTTTATATTAAATTTATCGTGAGAATTTGATAAATGAAATTTTTGTATTGAATTTTTTGTGTTGTACAAATTGTTGTATGAATTTGATTGTACATATAGTATTACTCAATTACGAATCCTGGCTACCCTCAAACAAAGATCAAATTGCAACAACCGGGGCAGGTGCATCCGCAATACGGAATAACTTAACCTCGGGATTTTGTAGTTAGAAACCAAGTATAAGGGCAAATTTGGAACTTTAAAGCCAAGTATAAGGGCAAATTTGACCACTGATTGAACAGAATAATTATTTATTTATTATTAATATAAAGTCACATGAATCATCAAGTGTTGGGAGAGAGTGGAAAAAAATCAGAAGTCAGCACAATTTTTCTTTACGATGGCTCTTGCACAAGGCAAATGGGTTAAGGTCTACATTCATTTCATAGTTTCTAATTATTTCTGCAAATATTTGACGTTTTTTGTGGTTAGTGCTTTGTGGGTTTTAATTTTATATGAAATTTAGATTATATAGTTTTCGTGAGTGGGGTTGATAAAATTTGGAGGATAGGTGCTGTTTTCATGATTAATTTCTCTTGAATTTCTGTAGAGATTTTGAAAGCCTGATTTCTTGATTTAATTTTCCGTTTTCCAACCCAGAAGTTTTGTAATAATGCTAAATTTTGTGGTGAGAAAACGGGATTTTGATTATTGTAGTCGTAGACAAGTGAATCTGAAGTCATTAAATAATTTGTTCTTGCGTTGCTCGGTCCTAAAAATTATTTTGGTTGGTCTTGTATACAATACGACGGGCCAGAAAGCTAGTTTAAAGCCCAGTTGTCAATAAGAGTGGAAAAAACTTGTTTAAACTTTTTGTTTGTCCGGAAGAAATGTTTATGTTGTTGTTCTTGATCTTCTATGACTCAACGACTTCAAAATTTTATATGAAAATTTAATTTTATCTGGATATATTCGTCGTCTGCAGCTGGAACAAAATGGGACAGGACCTGGAGCAAGAAGCTCACATGCGATTTCAGTTGTCGGAGAAAAGGCTTATTCCTTTGGTGGCGAATTCAAGCCTCGAGTCCCTGTGGATAACTGCCTATATGTGTTCGATCTTAATGACCAAACTTGGTCTGTGGTTGATGCCACCGGCGATATCCCCCCACCTCGTGTCGGTGTCACAATGATATCCATTGCTGAGACCATATATGTTTTCGGTGGGAGAGATGCAACGCACATGGAGCTTAATGAATTCTATTCTTTTGACACACGCACCAACACATGGGCAAGTCTCCCGACTGGTCCCCCTCATCGAAGTTACCACTCAATGGCAGCAGATGATAGGCGAGTATATGTATTTGGAGGGTGTGGTAATGAAGGACGACTTAAAGATTTGTGGGCGTATGACGTTGTTGATAAAGAATGGATCATGTTTCCTTCGCCGGGAGAGAGTTGCAAACCTAGAGGGGGACCGGGATTGGCTGCTGTTCTTGGAAAGATTTGGGTCGTCTATGGTTTCTCCGGCGAAGAACTTAATGATGTGCTCTACTTTGACCCGAATGAAGGGGAGTGGGTTGAAGTGGAGACGAATGGCGAAAAACCAACAGCTCGAAGCGTTTTTGCAACCTTTGGAATCGGTAAGTACATTTTCGTGTATGGTGGGGAGATTGATCCGAGTGATTTAGGCCACCTAGGTGCAGGTAAATTTTCGAGTAAAGTTTATGTACTGGACACTGAAACACTAGTATGGAAACGATGGGAAGATGGATCAGATTCAGGTTACCATCCAGGACCGAGGGGATGGTGTGCGTTTGCTGGTGGGCAGCGACAGGGGAATGAGGGATTACTGGTGTACGGTGGGAATTCGCCCAGTAATAATAGGCTTGATGATATTTTTTTCTTCACTCCATATGTAGATACTTGTTGAATCTTCAGGCGGGGGGATGGAATGGTTCTTTTGTTGTGGTGATGGTATTTGGATTCCAGTGGTTGTATTTTTATTTCTTGCTTTTCTGAACATGTGTAAAAGTAAAACCTGAACTGATGTGCTAATTCTTGAGTGAATTAGATCAGAGGTGATACTGACATTTATGGCTTGAAAGAGTGACAAAATAGTAACTTCCAATATAAATTCACACCACTTGCATTAGGCATGCTTATCGGTCCCACCGGACCGGTTTCGGACCGGTTATGGGTCCGGTGAGTTCGGAACCGGTTAGGAACCGGTATACTTGGAACCAATCCAAACCAAGACCGGTTCGGCTTCTAATAAACCAGTTCCGGTTCAGGTCAAACCGGTTCCGAACTCTAATTTATTATATTTTACTATATAATTAAAATTAGTAATATTAATGGACAATTTTTTATTTAGTATTTTGATTGCAAATAATTGTGATTACATAAAAAACATTTAACAGAATAACGTAAACATTTATTTTTACAATTGAACATCTAAAATTTATCACGATTTATTAAAATATATTTTGAATATTCTGGATCTTCGTCGGAACTTGAGCTTTGGAATTCGTCGATCACGCCAGAGGTCCTATTCTTTTTTTCTGCTGCAAACCAATCTTGTAGGGACGTTAGCATGGAAAGTGTTTCTGGCTTTAAATTAGTTCTTTGGTCACCAATGATCCTTCCACATACTGAAAATGCTGATTCGGAAGCAACACTTGAACTTTGAATGGGTAGAACATCTCTTGCAATTGCAGATAACACTGGATAAAGTTTAGAATTTACTTTCCACCAATCAAGAAAATCGAAATTATCCGTAGTCTCAATATATTGACTTAGATAAATTTGGATCTCATTGTAATTGGTTGTTGTCACCGATTTTCCTTTGAACTTTTGTCGTTTCAAACTTTGAAAGAAGTTCAGTGCTCCACTTTTGCTCTTATATGTCGGCATCTCCTCCGGCTGCGCACTCGGTTCATCACATTGTTCACTAGCATACAAATCAAACAATTCTTGGAGAGAATGCATGATTGACTTCTTTTGATCGTCAACATTCTTCCCAAGAAATTTCATAATATTCAAAAAAACACGTCTAATCCTCCTTGATTTTGAGTAGGATCAAGTAATGTTGCTAAACCATGCACAATTGGAATAGTTTCCCAATATTTTAAAAATTTGTTTTTCATATTTGAAACAAAATTACGCATAACAGAATCATCGCGATATTCAATAAATTTATAAAACATATTGAAAAGCAAAGATAGAAGAAACATGGTTGAAGTAGGGTAGTTAATGCCAGAAAATTTTTCGGTTGCTTCTTAAAAAATTTCTAACAAAGAAACACATTTATTCAAAATATTCCAATCATTGTCAATTAGCATTAAAGATTGTGTTGAAATATTATTATAATATGGAGTAACTAAATCTTGAAAACGTAATAAAGTATGAAGCAAGTGATATAAAGAATTCCATCTAGTTTCAATAGGAAGAGGAAATTTTTTAAATTTAATTCTGATAGATTCGACTAGTGTTTTCCAGTCACGTCCATATCTTCTTTCACGTATTAATTTCCCACATAATTTGAATTTTTCTATTACAGTGGACATTTGCTCATCGCAGACATATTTAACACATAAGTTGATAATATAACACGCACATCTAACATGAAGCAGATTACCTTCTAAAATTGGTTTTAGTAAATCTTTAAGATATTTAATTGCAAGAGTATTGGCACTCGCATTATCTAACGTTATCGACATTATTTTATTTTGTATGCCATAAATCTTAACAACATTTAAAACATATCTAGCTATAGTGTATGCATTTTAAGACGATTCTAAATGATCTAGCGCTAAAATTCTTTTTTGCATTGTCCAGGTTTCGTCAATCCAATGACATGTAACAACAAGATATGATTCATATTTTAAATTAGTCCAAATATCAGTTGTCAAACTAACTCTACAAGAAATATTTGAAAGATGCGATTTTAGTGTTTCTTTATATTATTTGTAAATATCAAAACAATATTTCTTAAGTGTGTGCCTAGAAATATTGTGAAAATCAGGTTGAATAGTACTAGTAAATTCAACAAAATCTTCTTGTTCAGCTATTATAAAAGGTTGACAACATTTGGTAACAAACTTTACGATGGCTTTCCGAGAAATTTCTTTTGTAATTGTAAAAGCTTTACCACTAAAAGGATTAATTTGTTGTTGTATTGGTTCCCTACCGAATGGTTGTAGCGTATCAGGGTCAAGTTTTTGTACCTTAACTAAATGTTTTTTTCAAATTACCGGTACCAACAGAACCACCACCTGTTTTGTAAGAATAACTCGTTTTGCAAATTTTACAAACGGCAAAAGAGTTATTCGTACCTTGTTGTTCAATATCAAAGTGAACCCAAACTTTGCTTCGCTTTGCACGGGCTGTCGTCGTGCTCGTTGACATTGTGTTGCTTGCTCGAGTAGACGATGGCGTCCCTACATCTTTGTTGGGGAGTTCCATGGCTTCTTCATCCTCGTGGCCAGGTTCGACTTCATCAAAGTCGGGGATGTAGCCAAAATGTTCACCAAAGTCGGGAGCGTATTCGCCGCCACCACCACCACGACGGTTTGAAGATGATGCCATTGAAATTCGAAATATTTATATGAATAAATTGCGAAATAATAAATAAATAACGATAAAAATAATACGGATTATAGATAAAATTATAACACAATTATTGAATATATTTGGAGAAATGATAGCAAAGAAATATATTAATTATAGAGAAATGAGAAGTTGAGAGAAAATTGATATGTGAAATATAAAAAATGACTTGTATTTATAGATGATTTTGAGGGTTAAAAAAAAAGATAATATTTACAATTTGGCCCCCAATTTTTAAAACAAAAATGGCACATTTCAACGGCTACTGAAATGTGCACTTACGGCTGCTGCAAATGCAGCCGTTGGCCAAAAGGCCATTTTTTATTTTTATTTTTAAAAAAATTCGGAATATGGGTTTGGGGTCCAGTTCCGGGTCCGGTTCCGTGCCGGTTCCGGATACGGACCGGAACCGATTCGGAACCGGACCCAGAACCGGTTGAACCGGTTCAGAAAATGTTAAATTGGTTCAACCCACAAACCAATAGATTGTACACGATTTCGTGTCCGGTTCTTCCATACCGGTTCCGGTTCCGGTCTTAACGGGCCTGTTCCGGGTCGAACCGGCCCGCTAAGCATGCCTAACTTGCACGCATAATCCTGTAACTTTCTGTCAGCACCTTGAAGCATAAATGTACTGATCTTGCCTTGGCTCGGCGAAAGTTTTTCTTGCAGAAGTTTCAAAAGTTTAGTTTTGATTTTCAAAACGTTCTTTGGATGTCGTATGATTTAAAACATTAATATGATGTTTAAATCTGTTTATCTTTGCATATTTAACGTCGGTTCCGGTTATTTCGATTTTTTAGCGGATATAACACTTCTTGTAATTCCTAACAAACGAGTCTCTCATTTTTTTCATCTAATCAGGTCCACAATCGAAGACTTGGTTCATCGCACTAAGGATCTTAAACAATTTTGCGTCGAGAATAGATTGCTTAAATTTCAGAAATCTGGTGAGAATGTGGCCGCGGATTTTTCTTGTGAAAATGGGGCGGCCACAACTCATATATGCGAAAGGGAAAAAATTTGGTGGACGAAATTTTGTCCGCCAAAATCTTTGTGTAAAATTTTTATTATTTCATATGATCGCGAAATATTTATAAGCTTTGATCCCTAATCACAATAGGAATCTCGCTCATATTAGGATTCATAATCATAATCTCATTAAGATTATTATTTTCATTAATTAATTAAAATTCTCATGTTGTATATATCATACAAAGTCAACTCTTGATAATGCATGATACATTATATATATAAATACATATACACATGTACATGTATAGATATATATGTAAAATTAAGTAATTATTATTTAATTTTTTTAATTAATTGTTAATCAATTAATTAATCAACTCTAGAGCCTCTTAAATATTCAATGAGAATCATGTACATATAGTACTCAATACTACAAACATTAATATTTAATTAATAGATTCTAAATTACTAAATAAATAAGTGTGAACTCATTATAACCCCAATTGATGATCAGATAGAGTCGATGTACCGAGGGTACAAATCTTATTCATATAATGAAAATTTAAAATTTCGAATCAAAATTTTCACTGATCCATTTTTGGTAGCTGCTAGTTTTGTGAACTTCTAACTTCTACAACTTTTATTACATGGAATCTACTTATAAACTCCTTTATAAACAATTTGTTTGATCTCCATCAAACTACAGTCGCCAAATTCAACTCCTTGAAATTGACTATCTCAAGGAGAACACATAATTCGATACTTGTACGATCCTCAATGGTTTAGAGATACAACTAGCTGCGAGTTCACAACTTCTTGTGATTCAGAATAACATTTATTCGTATTCGAGTTTACCCTAATTAGCTTCATTGTTTTCATGAACACCTTGATCAAGAATGTCATAACTCAAATCTAATTGTCGGATCATGAAAGAACGTCGAGTAGCATCGCTCCATGTTTCTCTAGGTATAACTGATAATGCCTGCAAGAATATTAAGTTATGGCTAACATAGAGTACGATTCTTTCAACTCATATATCCCGATCGAATCTGCAACCATTGGTATATCGAGAGTTGCAAATGAATTTGATAACGATGTGATATATATTCAAGTGATAATAGTGACATAGTATGTGTAAGTGAGAAAACACCTTTTCAAAATACATGTCTTACGTTGACCAGAGATTCCTTGCACTATTAACTCATCATATTACATAGGATATCTTCACCCATATGCAAATGGTTAATCCCTGACTACAAATGATCGGCTCCTACGTATTTTGAAACTACATCCAACCTCGCCATCTGATGAGCCTCAATAGAATCGGTAAAACGGATCAAAGTACATTCTGGTATGGATAGCTTCTATGTTGTCCTGGGTCTAAGAACTAATGGTGTACAACTATAACTGCTGACTATTCCACATGATAAATGATAACCACTTAGACAGTCCGATAGAAGATTGTTCAGTGTGTCATCAAATGATCACTCGTCTGTATGAATGGACATTTTCATGACCTTACCTATGAAACATGTACATCACAGATGCTAGTCTAAGTTCAAGAGATCTTTATCTTTATTTTAAGTGGTTGATTCGACTAAGAACCTATTTAAAATATACTGTACACTTCCTAATGAGTTTCATGATATTACGTTGAGAGAAAGACCTCATGATACATATAGTATATTCATTGACTTTATCTGTAACGTCCAAAAATCCGGTTACGTAAATCGCATGTATGAAAATTATTAAATTGATAAAATATTTTAATTATATGAATTTGGATGCATGAATGATATATTTTGATTGATTAGATGATTAATTGTGTAATTTTTTTTGATTTCATAATTTAAAGATTTTCAGACGAATATCGGTGGTTAGACAGTGACGGAGGACTGTAGACGATTAAGGTGTTAAATATTTAAAAGCTAAATATTTAGTTTTAGTTAAAAAAAATTATTTTAAATAATTTAATAATTATTTTATTTTTAAGGTTAAATTAATTAGTGGAAGCAAGAAATTTTATGTAATTTATAAGAAATTTTGGGAAATAGGTATTTTTAAACCTTTTAATTTGAGGCCTAATGATTTTAATAATCTTAATAGACCTAAGTAATTATTTAAAAATTAGAGTTAATTAAGTCAATTAAATAAGTGTTTAGGAGACCTTTTTAATTTCTTTTTAAAAGAATCNAAAAAAAGATAAGAAGGAGACGGCTGAACAAGGAGTCTTGGGCAAGGGAAGTTTTGAATTTTTTCTTCCATCGTTCTTCGATTTTCTTCCCCGTTGTCTTCCTTTCAGCAATGATAACCCGACTCCCTTGCATCCCAAGGTGGGTTTTCAGTGGGTTTTTGTCTAGAAAAAAGGATAAAAATCGTCCTCCGTTCGTCACCGACGTTCCGTCGCACCGATAATCGTATTTTGAGTGTTTTAAACACAATGCACGTTCTAAACCATTTGTTTTACATCTTTCAAATCATATTATGCACGTTTATGATATTTTGAATTTAAAACATGATGATAAAATTTTATCAACGTTTTGAATAATTTATTTTAAAGTTTCGAGGTTTTTAATGCACGTTTGAGTCGCGTTATGATTCCTACAGACTCGCTGCCATTAAGAGAAAGGGAGATGATATTTAGAAGTCCTAAAGGGTGTCCCATGTAGGGTAGAAAAAAGTCTGGAACGAGAGGAGAAAGCGTCGAGCTTCGATTAAGATTATTGCATGTGTTGAGTTCGGTTTTGGCACTTGCGAGAGGAGGCTGCGTGCGGGCTGTCCTTCCATGATCAAGGTCATGTGTTGGATCGAGTCATGGTCCTAGAGGGTCCTAGTGTGGCTGCAGACAGGGGTAGAACGATAGGGAAGCGTTGAGGGCTCGGTTGGGGCCTAGGGAGCACTATTTTGGGGAAAGAAAGGGGGAAAGATGGCAGATGGTTGCTGTGCATGGGAACTGGTGCGTGAGGGTCCAGTAGGGTTCTAGGAGGGTATCTAAGGGGATGGAGTTGGTCTAGTGAGAGGCTGGTCAAAGGTTTCTCGTGGAAGGAAGGGCCGCAAGGAAGAGTCTGGACCGTGGTCTTGTGTGGGCTGGACCGTGGCTCACAAGGGTATTAGGGTCTAGTAAGTCGTGGTTCGATTTTGGGGAAAAAGTTATCAAGTTTTGAGTTAAATAGGATTACGAAACGAAATAATGGTTTAGCGATTAAGTTGAATAAATCGAAGGACGCGAGTTTACATTTAAGAAAATTATTAGAAGTAAAAAATAAGGTTATATGATGGTTCATGATAGGTTCGAGTCAAGAAACGTAGGAAAAAGTAAAAAACGAGAAGTTTGGGGTCTGGGGTAAAATGGTCATTTCACGTCATGGGTAGTTCGAATGTCCTGCTAGTGTCCCGAGAGGTCATAATACATGTTAAATGATTTTTAAAATGATTATGGTAAATTTATGATATTTTAACGATAAATGCTACAGTTCAGGGATTTTCTCGAAAATACTTATTTTACGATTTTTGGAGGATATAATATGTTATGAATAAAAAGAGAGGAAAAATATTTTGAAGGATGTGAATTGACTGTGACTCAGAGGATTTGTGGGCGATCCGTCTTAAGAAGGGGTGGTGAACTTACTTTATTTTAAGTCACGACCCAATGACGAGAGTTGTTGATGCATCGTCGCCAGGTATCATGGTTTATAAATTGATCAATCGAACAGATGATAAATAATAAATGATAAAGGATAGTCACTTTCAATTAGCAAACTTCACTAAAATGATTTATGTGAGGAAACGCTTTATGATATTATGTCCTTAAATGATTTACGAAAATATTTATATGTTTACGAGTTTTTATGCCAGCTTATTTTATTAAAAATATTTTTTTAAATGTATGTGCTTGTATATGTATTATTTGCTATGATGGTTGGGATGTCCTGAGTCGTGAGACTCACTAGGTTTGAATGCTCGTAGATAAGGATGATGTTGAGGGAGGCTCGGACGCTTGAGAGGATCAGGCATGATAGTACATTCCCGAAGACCTTACGTTTTCCGCAATATTATGATAATCAAAGTTTTGACGAATATTTTGAGGATTATTTTAAAGATAGATTTATGTTTTGTTTTTAAAATTTTAGACGCTGGATGTCTTATGATTGACGACACTTATAAGACTGACGATTTATGGATTTTTATCGTAAATTCTGATTTTTTTTAAAATTATGGATTTATGTTTTGGTATGGTTCGGTCTTTATGAAGATATTGTAAAAAAAAATATTCTAGTATTATTTATTTAAAGTAAGACGTAAGGGACGTTTCAGTTGGTATCAGAGGAAGGATCTTGTAAAGGTTGTGTCTACTGTCATTCCGGGAAGCTCAAGAAGTCAAACATCAAGTTTGTGATTGTTTACTACTTCAATTTTTGCATGCTAGATTTAAATGCTTCTATGATATGGATATTTGGAGGTTAGACGTTCTTTTAAATTTAAATATATGTTGGTTACGTAACTTGGACGGTGCGTACAGTTATACCTCTGAGACGTGTTGTTTCCATGTGAAACGTCCCTACCTTTTTATCTTTAAAATAATCAAATACTTGGATTTTTTTTTTGCACCGAACATAAAACATTTTTTTTTGCACCTAACATAAACGTAAGTCGACTTAAAATAATCCAACCATTTGAGCTTCAAAATAAAACATAAAATTTATATAAAACAATCTTCAAAATTATCTTAAACTTTAAATACCTAGCTAATGCTGAAAATAAATATTTGTCCCTCGGGAGTGTATTACCGGGCCCAATCCACTCAAGCGTCAGCGCCTCCCTCAATATAATCCTCACCTGCAGCCATTCAAACCTAGTGAGTCTAATGACCCAGCACGTCCAAACCGTAAATAACAAATAATAATCCTCTAGTAAGCATAAATAAATCATAAATCTTAAAACCTTTCATCATCGTATATCATTTTGGTTGAAGTTAGATCCTTGAAAGTGATTATCCTTTATCCTTTATTAATCATCCTCTGGTCGACTGGTCGACTGCTCTCTTCACTGGGCCATGGCCGAATATAGAAATAAGATCGTTGGGTTCCCTCTATGGCCTTCTCCCGTAAACTTTTTCTCTCACTATATTCCCATTTGTAAATACATCATTCCTGCTTTAAACGGATCACCTACATATCATACGTGTTACAGTCAATTCATGTCCTTCAAAATATTTTTCCTTTCAATTTATTATAAAATATCGTGTCCTTAAAAAATCGTAAAAACAACATTTCGAGAAAATCATACAACCTTTGCATATATCATAAAAATTATCGTATTTTCATCATAAACATTTTAAAATATCATTTAACATGTATTTGATTTCTCGGGACACTGCCAGACCTTTCGAACTACCCGGGGACGTAAAATGAACATTTTACCCCGGGACCCACGTCATTTGATTTATTCAACTTAATCGCTAAACCATAATTATGTTTCGTGACCCGATTTAACTCAAAACTTAATAAATTTTTCCCAAACTCGAACCAAAACTTACTAGACCCTATTCCACCCTTATGAGCCAAAATCCAGCCCACACATGACCATGGTCCAGCCTCTTCCCTCGGCCTTAGCCAAACCGCACGTTTCCCCATGATTTTACTTCGCGACCCAAATTTACCCCGAGCCACCTTCGACCAATCCCTAGCTAAACCAACTCCAGCCCCTTAGACACCCTCCTAGGACCCTACTGGACCCCTCACACACCAGCTCCCGTGCACAACCCTTTTCTCCATTTTCCTCCAAGCCTTGCACCTAGACCACGAACCGAGCCCTCAACGCTTCCCTATAGTTCTACCCTTGTTTTCAGACATGCTAGGAATCTCTAGGACCATGAATCGACCCAGAACAGGTCCTTGATCACTGCTGGACTACCCGCACGTAGCCTTCTCTCGCAAGTGCCTAAACCGAACTCAACACATGCAATAATCTTAACTGAGGCTCGGCACTTTTCCCTCTCGTTCCAGCCCTTTTCTACCCTACATGGGACTCCTTTTAGGACTTCTAAACATCATCCCACTTCCCATTAATGCCAGCGAGTCTCCAGGAATCATAACGCGACTCACACATGCATTAAAAACTTCGAAACTTTAAAATAAATTATTGAGAACGTTAATAAAACTTGATCATCATGTTTTTCATTCAAAATATCATGAACATGCATAATATGGTTTGAATTATGCAAAAAGAAAGGTTTAAAACGTGCCTTTGCGTTTAAAACGCTCGAAATACGAATATCGAAGAGGTGGAATGTCGGTGACGAACGGAGGACGATTTCTACCATTTTTCTCCACAAAAAACCACCGAGACCTTGGATGTAAGGGAGTCGGGTGATCGTTGTTGGAAGGAAGAACGAGGAAGAAAATCGAAAGACGATGGAGAAAATTTTTTTGAAACTTCCCCCTTGCAAGTCCCTTGAAGGTTCGGCCGTTGCTCTTCACTTTGAATTCACGTGAATTGTGTGTGTGTTTTTTGGGGTGTGTGTGTGTAGGTGTGTTTAGGGGTGCGTGCGTGTAAGTGTGTTTAGGGTTAGTTATATAAAAAAACAAAAAGGATTCTTAATTACATAATTAATGAGCTTAATCAACCCTAATTTTTAATTAATAAATTAGACCTATTAAGTTTTATAAAATAATTAGGTCTCAAATTAAAAAATTTAAAAACACCTATTTCCAAAAAAATCCTTTATAAAATACATAAATTCCTTGCTCTCACTATTTAATTTAAATTTGACCATAAAAATGCTAAAATCCTTAAATTATTTAGAATAAATATTTTCTTAACTAAAAATAAAAATTATCTTTTAAATCTTTAACAATTTAATTGTCTCCGGTCTTCCGTCCCCGGCAAACCGTCTGTATTCTCCTGAAAATCTTTAAATTATGAAATCAAGCAAAATTACACAATTAATCATTTATTCACTCAAAATATATCATTCGTGCATCCAAAATCATTTAACTAAAATATTTTAGCAATTTAATAATTTTCATGCATATGGTTTACGTGAACTGATTTCGGACATTAAAAATCCTCCTCCTTAAATAAAATTTCGTCCTCGAAATTTGTCTAGTCTTGATTATTGAAAAGTTTAGGCTCTCTCATTCACTTCATACTTAATCGGATTGGTTTAAATTTTGAACTCTATCACGCTTTCGTTGCGTACTCTAATAAGGTACCTCCCATTTTTATACATTTATATAAAGTTCCTCGATCTAAAAAATCAAATATTTAACTTATTCTACATATTATATCAATTATAAATCCTAAACTATCCTAAGTTATTTTATCTTCCCAAAATATATTTCTATTGCTAAACCCAGTTTCGATCCATAGTAACTATATAGTATCCATGATTATAAAACACTTTAATAGCTGTTACTTAGCTAAAACTTTGTTCCTATATATGTAAACAGATTCTCCTTAACATTATCATAAACTTTATTAAATCCAAAGCACTAAAATTACTTAAATGATTCAAGCCTATCGAGTCGCCATTTCATATCATGATTTCATTCTAAATCCTATAAAATCGAACACTTATATGTAACCTCGGAATCCAAGATAATGTCATATAATATTACATTTACAAAAGTCTTATCACACTAAGAGAAAAAATTTAATCCAGCTTCTAATATAATTACTAATTCCATGATCATTTTGGTTATATCTTATGTTAAATTTCTCCATTTGTGAATTACAATAAAAAGAAGTTATTGTGATTTAATTTCTTTAACCTGTAAATATCCCTTCTTAATTTATTGTAGTCAAGATAATCAAAGGTCCTGCATAACCATTTTAAGCGTTTAGCATTCTTAAAATTCAAACTTAATATTCACAGGGTTAATTAGTGCTCCGAAAATAATTTCTACATTGGAACTTGAAAATTGATTATAAATTTTTATCCAAAATTTTCAATTATCAGCCTCCGTAAGAACTTATTATTCCTGAATTATAGTTCCATCTAGTCCCATAATCTCATATTCCACATAACCTAGCATCCATAAAATCATAAATTATTTACCTAATAAAACTTACTACATAATCCTAATACATATTTCCAATTGGTCCCAAAATAAATGTCCCCTAGTAACAACTATACTCTTAATCACCAATTATAACTTAGATTCCAAATTTCATCATTTCAAAAAAAAAAAAAAATTATGACACTACCAATTGTTTCTTAATAACTTTAAACATTTCCCCAAATGATTTCGTCCTTATAAGGTTTAGCGACAAAAGTTCAAAAATAGAAGTTTCGGGACTTTAAAAATTATAGCAATCGTAAGTGTCAATCGATTTGAATAGAATAATAAAAAATTTATTTAACCCAAATTCTCATATTTCGCAATTTCTTCAAATAATCCCCAAATCATATTTCCTCAAATCATATAAACTGAAATTTACAGAAATTATACGAACTCCTATATTCTTATTTTGTATTACACGATTCTTTCATAACATTAATTCGATAGTTCTATGCCTAATAAATCCAACTTATAGATGAGTCTTTGTACATGTTTTAAAGTTTATCCTTCTATCCCAATATCTGTGATTTCTTAAACACATGAATATCACTTCAGAGGTTTATAATGACAAATCTCAAATAAATTATTCTAGTGCTAAATTCTTACAATGTCTGGAAGGTTATGAGCCTAATATTCTAACATAAACGAATTTTTTAGTTACTAATTTCCTCTTTCAGTTATCTGTCCCTTCCAAATATCTTGATGAAATTCTAAAATCTAAGGTATAGACTTCCCAAACTTTCCAATAACCATAACAATCGTTGGACCAAAATTATTTGATTTAGTCGAATTTAATGTAAAACGGCTCTCATAGCTTTCGAAAATTGTTAATATGATCCCATATTTTTTCTAAAATTAGCAATCAATACCCAAAAATTCTCGAATTCTCAAATTTAGCCCCAAATTTTTGCATTTTAGCCCTCTTAGTTTTTGAATTCACATGATTAAGCTCCCATACTTCAAAATTATAGCAAAATCACCGCTAATATTTTCGAAAACTTGCAATTAAGTCCCTCAAAATTTTAAATTATTATAATTTAGTCACTAAGTTCATGATTCCTTAAAATTCAACCTACACCATCAACTTCGAAATTCTCTTCCTACACAGTGTAGAATTCGAAACATGCAGTCCTAAATCACTAAGTTCAATTCGCCTCAACGTAATATTAGGTAGTGAAAAATTCGAGATACGCAAAAACCAAATTCTCCTCGTGTCTCTCCTCTTCCCCATGCCCGTGAATAGCACGTCTCGAAGACATGGTTGTACACATCGTCCAAACCACGTAACCAACATGCATTTAATTTAAAAAAACATCAAACCTCCAATTTTCTATATCATAAATACATATTTTTTTAAAAATTTCTGCATAAAAATTTTAAAGTAGTAAAACTCACAGACTTGAGGCTTGACTTCTTGAGTTTCTCGGAGTGGCAGTAACACAACCCTTATAGTATCCTTGGCTTTGATAACAACTGAAACGTCCCTATCTTTTTATCTTTAAAATAATTAACTAGGAATTTTTTTTTTTGCACCTAACATTTTCTTGGAATTCGAAACCATCACCACCTAAATATTTTAACTTAAAAAATATAAATTACATAAAAATCTGTAAATCGTTAATCATAAAACGTAAGTGGACTTAAAATAATCCAACCATTTGAGCTTCAAAATCAAACTTAAAATTTTCATAAAATAATCGTCAAAATTTTCTTAGACTCTAAATACTAGGCTAATGCGGAAAAAAAGATATTTGTCTCTCGGGAGTGTACCACCGTACCCGATCCACTCAAGTTGTCAATGCCTCTCTCAATATCATCATCACCTACAACCATTCAAACCTAGTGAGTCTAATGACTCAGCATGTCCAAACCGTAAATAAAAAATAATACGTATAGATGCACAAGAATTTAAAAATCATACTTTCATTTAAAATAAGCTTATATAAAACTTGTAAGCGTAATTAAATTATAAATCATTAAATCATAAAATCTTTCATCATCGTATATCATTTTGGGTGAAGTTTAATATTTGAAAGTGACTATCCTTTGTCTTTTATCATTCATCCTCTGGTCGACTGATCAGTCTATATACACCAAGTACCTGGGGGCGGGCCGTCAGGAAATCTCGTCAATGGGCCGTGGCCAAGAAAATACGATCGCTAGGCTCCCTCTGGTGCCTTCTCCCATAAATGGGCTCTCTTTGGGCCTTTTCCCTCACGATATTCTCATTTGTAAGTTCATCTTTCGTTCCTAAAACGGATCACCCACATATCCTTTGTGTCACAATAAATTCACATCGTTCAAAATATTTTTCCTTTCATTTTATTATATAATATCGTGTACATCCTTAAAAAATCGTAAAAATAGCATTTCGAGAAAATCGTACAACCTTTGCATATATCATAGAAATATCATATTTTCATCATAAACATTTTAAAATATCATTTAGCATGTATTACGATTCATAAGGACACTGCCAGACCTTTCGAAATACTCGAGACGCAAAATGACCATTTTACACCTAGACCCCGAACTTCCCGTTTTTTATTTTTTCTTATTTTTCTTGACTCGAGCATATCCCAAACCATCATGTAAGCTTATTTTCTACTTCTACTAATTTTCTTAAACGTAAAATCGAGCCCTTCGATTTATTCAACTTAATCGCTAATTCGTAATTCCGTTTCGTGACCCGATTTAACTCAAAACTTAATAACTTTTTTCCAAACTTGAACCATTGCTTACTAGACCCTATTCCACCCTCATGAGCCAAAATCCATCCCACACAAGAGCACAGTCCAGCCTCTTCCCTTAGCCCTAGACAAACCACACGTTTTCCCCATGATTTGCTTCGCGACCCAACTTCACCCCAAGCCACCTTCGACCAGCCCCTAGAAAAACCAACTCCAACCCCCTAGAAACCCTCCTAGGACCTTACTGGACCCCTCACGCACTAGCTCCCATGCACAGCCTTTTTCCCTTATTTCTCCCTTAACCGTGCACCCTATACCGTGAACTGAGCCCTCAACGCTTCTCTATTGTTCTAACCTTGTTTCTAGCCATGCTAGGACTCTCTAGGACCATGAATCGACCCAACACAGGGCCTTGATCACTTCTGGACAGCTCGCACTCAGCCTCCCCTCGCAAGTGCCTAAACAGAACTCAACACATGCAAATAATCTTAACTGAGGCTCAGCCCTTTCCCCTCTTATTCCAGCCCTTTTATACCCTACATGGGACTTTCTTTAGAACTTCTAAACATCATCCTCCTTCTCCTTAATGGTAGCGAGTCCCTAGGAATCATAACGCGAATCGAACATGCATTAAAAACTTCGAAACTTAAAAATAAATTATTCAAAACGTTAATAAAAATTGATCATCATGTTTTTCATTCAAAATATCATAAACATGCATAATATGGTTTGAATGATGCAAAAATAAAGGTTTAGCACATGCATTTGCGTTTAAAACGCTCGAAATATGAATATCAAAGCGGGAGAACATCGGTGACGAATGGAGAACGATTTCTACCCTTTTTTCTCGACAAAAACACACCGAAAACTAACTTTGGGTTGTAAGAGAGTCGGATGATCGTTGTTGGAAGGAAGAACGAGGAATAAAATTGAAGAACGATGGAGAAAAAAATTTCGAAACTTCCCCCTTGCAAGTCTTTTGAAGGTTCGGCCGTTGCTCTTCACTTTGAATTCACGTGAATTGTGTGTGTGTTTTTTGGTGTGTGCGTGTAGGTGTGTTTATGTGTGTGTTTAGGGTTTAGGGTTAGTTATTTTAAAAAACAAAAAGCTTCTTAATTAAATAATTAATGGACTTAATCAACCCTAGTTTTAATTAATAAATTAGGCTTATTAGGATTTATGAAATTATTAGGCCTCAAATTAAAAGATTTAAAAACATCTATTTCCAAAAAAAATCCCTTATAAAATACGTAAATTCTTTGCTCCCACTATTTAATTTTAATTTGAACTTTAAAATGCTAAAATTCTTAAAATATTTAGAATAATATTTTATTAACTAAAAATTTAAAAATAGCTTTTAAATATTTAACACTTTAATCGTCTGTGGTCCTCCGTCCCCGGCAAACCGCCGATATTCGCCTGAAAATCTTTAAATTATGAAATCAAGCAATATTACACAATTAATCATTTATTCACTCAAAATATATCATTCATGCATCAAAAATCATTTAATTAAAATATTTTATAAATTTAATAATTTTCATGCATGCGGTTTACGTGGACTGATTTTCGGATGTTACACCATGAGTGGAGAGGAGGAGAGACGTGAGGAGATACCTCGACCACCCCCCCGATGCTGCTAAATGGGTTATAGAGGGGATGGCTCGATTATTGGAGCAACATGCTGGAAATGTTGTTCGGGGACGACATGAGGATGTGTATTGGACTTGATGCTTTAGTATTGCATTAATAGTTGTAGATTCGATTGGGATATATGATTTGAAGGGACTGTATTATACGCTAACCACAACTTAAGGTTCTTGCAAACACTATCAGTGATACCTATAGGATCATGGGGCAATGCTACTAGATACTTTTACCATGATCCGATGGTTGCAATCAGAAATGAGTTTTGACATTTTTTTTATCAAGGTGTTGATGAAAAGAATGAGTCTAATTAGGACAAGCCTAAATAAGAATAAATGTTATTCTGAATCACATGGAGATGTGAACCCACATCTAGTTGTATCCCTGAACCATTGAGGGTCACACAAATATCAGATTATGTGTTCTCGTTGAGAAAGTGAAAGTTCAAAGAGTTGAATTTGGTACTCGTTGAGAAAGTGAAAGTTCAAAGAGTTGAATTTGGCGAATGTAGTTTGATGGAGATCAAACATACTGTTTATAAAGGAGTTTATAAGTTGGTTCCATAAGATGAAAGAAATGGAAGTTGGCTTAATTGCTAATTGAAGAAGAAGAGGGTAACTAACTGTTTTAGTGAAAGAGTTCACAGAACTGGCAGCCGTGAAATATGGACAGTGAAAATTTTGAATCAATTTTCATTATATGAACAAAATTTATATTCTTGATAAATCGGAGCTGTCAGATCATCGATCGGGGTTATAATTAGCTCACAAGAATTTTTTAATGAATTTGGATTTACTAATTAAATAATAGTACTAGTAGTAATGACTACTCATATGTACAAAATTCTCATTAAATATTCTAGATTGGTCTAGAATTAATTAACTGTAAAGTTAATTAAAGAAAATTAAATAATAATTATTTAATTTTAATTAATATGTCAATGCATATATTTTATGTGCATGTGTGGATGTATTAATATATGTACACATATATTTTTATATGGATATATAAAGATGTGTATGTAAAATAAATATATCATGCATTATCAAAAGTTGATAAATACATGATATAATAATAATATGAGAATTTTAATCAATAAAAATTAAGAGTCCTAATGATAATAGGATTAGGAATCCTAGCAACATACAACTTGTGTATTTTTAATAAATATGTTATCTGTGGTATATAACATATAAGAGTTTTACAAAACAACAAATTCCACTCCTCATCTCAAAACGAGAGGCCCACTTTGAAATTTTTGAACAAAATTTTGGCCAACACTTCCTTGGGCCTCCGCTTTCAACGCCACTGCATCGACTCCGGATTTTTGAAATTCGGGTGTCCTGGTTTCAACGCAGAAATTGTTTTTGATTTCTAGTGCAATCCAAACAAGGAGCATAATCTCTTATCATGGACCCAATTTGACAATCAAAGGCAGATATCCGTTCGAAGGAAGATACAAGAAATAACATCTTTATTAATCTGGGACTGGTTTTGAGTCTATTAATATGCGAAGGTAATAAATCTAAAACATCCTATGAATATTTATATATATACAACATCCGAAGAAATTTTGGAACGTCGAAACTAAAATTTTAAATATGAGGTTTTCACTACATTATATTCATTAAGAAAATTACATAAATTTGCATTTATATTTTATTTGAGTTTTCTTTTTATTTCATGAACTTCTTGGTGACTTGAGCATCGAAGTGATTACGTCAAAAAACTCTTCTGATATATCATTCATGAGTGTTTGGTTCGTATATGTAGGAGTTTGGAAAATAAGGAGCTCGACCACAATCCACGAAGAAGAGAGTGTTTAGGAAAATGGTAACTGTACTTTTTCATCTATCAAACATTTTAAGTCATTTTAACTATCTTGATATGATATAATATGATACTCACTGAAAATTTAAGGTTCGATTCCAGCAGGTGAAAATAGTCCAGACGCATGCTTCGAATATGCCATGAGCAAGAAATCACAAAAAAAACCGTTAGAAGGGGGCCGGGAGGATGTCCCAACGTAGCCCCTCTGACGGTCAAGTCAGAGAATGAGGATATTAGGAGAGAGTAGCTAAAAGTGCTGCTAAAAGTCAATATAGTGAATAAATGAATCGTACGCTCAATCCTAGTACTTATATGAGAATACTTGGGCCTGTGATGGACCTTCCACCTTGGCTAAGGATGGGCCAAGGGTCCCCAATCTTGTTTGGGCCCAACCCTAGTGGGCCCATACATAGGGGTATCACTAGTCTCCCCAAACTGAATCGTATGTTTGAAGTTCGATTAATTGTGTTGTCCTCGGTTTACAACATGTGAGTTGTGAATTTTTCCCTACAGCTCGTCATTTTCAAAGAATTTGGAAACAAATAAAATCACCTTCCCCTTCTGAAGGACCAGACCTGATCTGGGCCTCCCGTATAATTAGAGGTCTCTTCCTCACCTCAATCTCACTTTTCTCCCACAGAATTTACTCCCTGCTTCATTCATCAGCTCTCCCTTGGATAGCCACCGCACGCCCTCGCTCACCTCACTTGTTCGTCTCCTCACCCTCGACCATTCACACACGAGACCGAGCCCTAGCCCACAGCCACCTGCGCGCCCTGCGCTCTCTTCCCCACGCCCACAGCAGCCGCACGCCCTCGCCCAGCCGCCTTCCTCTCCGCGCACCTCGTCTCACCACAACACATCTTCTCCACGCCCTGAACGCCCTTGCCCTCGCCCACACTGCCCTCACGCCAGCCACCTGCGTGCCCTGCGCGCTCTTCCCCACGCCCACAGTAGTCGCACGCCCTTGCCCAGCCGCCCTCCTCTCCGCACGCCTCGCCTATTGCCTCTTCACCAAGCGCGCAGCCTCACCCAGCGCATAGCCTCGCTCAACGTGCAGCTTCGCCTCTCTCGACACTACCCGCGCACGCCCAGCGTGCAGCCTCGCCTCTCTCGACACTCGCCGTGCACTCCCAACTCACCGCCCCACCGAGTGCTCAGCCTCGCCTCTCTCGACACTCGCCGCGTATGACTAGCGTGCAGTCCTAGCGTGCAGCCTCACCTAGCACACCGCCTCGCTCGACGCAAAGCCTCTCCTCTCTCGACACTCGCCGCGCCCGCCAAGCACGCTGCCCCAGCGTGCTCCCTCGCCACCAGCACTCTCGCTTGCGCCCCTCACCCTCGCCACCAGCACTCTCGCTTTTCGAGTCCTCATTGCACGCTCGCCCTGCCATCTTCGCCTAGCACGCCCCAGTGCCTAGCACACTCTCGCCCAGCTGCCTGCACAGTCCCCGCCCTGCACGCCCACCCTCGCCCTTCACGCCCCTCGCACTGTACGCTTGGCTCCGCCCGCACGTTCCCTTAGCCTTGTTCTTCAGGTGTTTTCTCATACTTTCTTTGGGTAAATTTTCTCGTCTGTTTTTTTAGTTATCTTTAGCATTTATGTCTTCGTCTGATTCTGAGTTTAATTCCTCGAGTGATTCTGAGAGATCAAGCGAGTCTGACGAGAGTAGGACTTCCTTAGAAGATCCTGAATTTACCCTTGATTCCCCTGAGGAGGAGGTCGTCATCTATAGTCATCTTGGTAAGGAGATTCGTTATGTAAACCAACAGATGAATATATCTAATGCTGATAACCTATGGTATGGCCACTTATCGTCCCATATCCCTTCCACTAGCGAATCAAAACTTTGGGCTTCGTGGCATATTCCATCTTCCCATAAAATCGTCATCCCCACTCCCGAAAACCGACCCTATCTAGCTCCCAAGGGTTGCTATACTTTTTTCCAGCACCATTTCGACGCAAGTCTTCGCTTTCCCCTATGTGACTTCCTCCAGCAGTTGAGTAATTATTATCAGGTGCATCTAGGTCTGCTCACTCCCAATGCTTTCCCCTCGATATGTTGTTTCATTGTGTTATTTAGGGCCTTAGACATTCCATTAAATTGCACTACTTTTTCCTACTTCCTGGTCTTAGCCAAGTCGAAAGAAGGACCTTTCTACTTGACCTCTCAGTCTAGCAATACGCTTTTTGACGGGACCCCTAGTCATGTGAAAGACTGGAAAAAATACTTCTTCTTTATTCAGCCCCCCCGAAGAGTTGACTTGTTCTACGGATTGGTACCATACTTTCACCAAGCCTAAGCTTTCCAAGGGTTACAAGAAAGATAAGACCTATTTGTACATAATGAGCGTACTAGGAGATAGATTCTTTAGTATTTGACAACTCTTATCTGAAGATCTCCTGTGCCATGTCAGGTTAAATCCAGCTAAAATTAAGCTGAAGGAGAATGCTTGTAGATATTCTCATCTTTTCACACTTCTTGTTTCGTTTTCACTTATTATATCTTTTGATAACATTCTCATCTGGTTCACTGTTTTTGTTCGCAGGTACTAGAGTCATGAATGTCATATTGCTCCGTGAGGCTGCGAAGAAGAAGGCTGTGGGTTCATCCTCAACACCCAATAAGTCAGTCGTCCCAGCAGTCAAGACAGGGATGAAGGGAAATTGTCTACAACTGCGAAGAAACCTGCTGGCTCACCCACCACGATGAAGAAGAAGAATGCATGCTCATCCTCCTCCACCCAGAAACGAGCCTCCTCCCCACCTCCTCAGGCTGAGTCCCCTCCTCATTTTTGCAGAGAAAAGACGTCTACTGATCCCAGCCCATCAGTCCCACAGAAAAGGAAGCACAAAATCTCCGAGATCTCAGTCACATCAGCCTCTTCCCGTGTCTGGATCGGATGATGAGTATCCTTCTGGGCCGGCAATACATCCTTTGTATACCTCGGAATCAGTTATCGTGGGCCGAAGCCCTACTCACATAGCTCAGAAGCTATTATTTTAGCTCCCTTCCCATGCAGAGACAGCTTTCTTGAGTTCAATAGGATGGTCTGATTTAGCCCGCCGGACATGCAACAGTCTTATCGAGGTATATTTATCCTTTCAAACTTTAACTTAATATTCAATATACGGTTGATATTTTTCTCATTCGCTCACTTTTGTCTTCTTTATTCAGGGCATCATGTATCTTGGGGAGTTGGTTGAGCGTGCCGACGTTATTAGGTCCAACGCCTATCACGATTTACGCGAAGGTAAGGCTCTTCGCGACCAACTCCAGGCGACCATAGAAGAGGCGAAAGCGACACATGCTAAGGAGCTTTCGGAGTCCCAAACTCGATGTGACGAGCTTCTGAAAGAGAAATAGGAGCTTCAGCATCTAAAATAAGACCAAGCGAAAGAGATCCAGAAGCTGAAGGAAGAGTTAAAGAATTCCCGAGCTGAAGCGGCACAAGTCCGCAGGGACTTTAAAGACGCCAAGGCGCAACATGCTACATAAGCCTTCTCATTCAAGGAAGAATTCCTCAAGTCGGAAGAATTCAACGAGATTTGTGGTCCTAAAGCTTATCATTACTTGGAGTTGGGTTTTGAGGGTGCAGTTGACCTCTTCAAGGCTAATGGCTACCCTCCGCCAGGCGCTTCCACCGACTTCATCGACATTGAGGATTTCATAGCGAGTCTCCCTCCAGATCCTTAGACCGCGCTCCTTTACTTATGCTATTTTCTCATTTACGCAGACTATGTATGCCTTCGGGCCGTGTTTGTCACGTACTGCATTGCTTTACTTTTCGTACTATTATGCGACTATGGATTTTATGACGCTTATATTTGGTTATCTCCTTTGGCGCATTTTTGGTATGTACGAAATTCGCTTTATGCCACATCGAGTATTTTGCGTTTGAATTTACTACTTCTTCCGAGTTTATCACTGATCTTTTTAAACCACTAGGGTAAATAAAATCTGCAGAGTGCGAGCTTACCGAAGCTCTTTTCTTCTGGTCACATTCTTTCTTCTGCAACACTTAACTTAGTAAATAAGATAAAACTTTTGTTCCACCTCTCCTTCTCTTCTACCATGCACATCCTAAGTAAATAATATATGATTTTCGTTCTCTTCACCACTTCTCCATTATTAGCTGCATTCAAGATAATAAAAACTCCACCTTTTCACCCCATGACTCTTAGCAAAAAGGCTATAAGAACTCCGCCCCTTCACTCCTAACTCCTCTGCTAGGCGAAGCCTTAGACGGAAAACAAAAATTTCTATGCTCTCATCCTCTAACTCCTCTACTAGGTGATGTCTTAGCAGGAAAATAAAAATTTCTATGCCCTCATCCTCTAACTCCTCTGCTAAGCGATGTCTTAGCAGAAAAATAAAAATTTCTACGCTCCCATCTTCTAACTCCTCTCCTAGGCGATGCCTTAGCATAAAAATAAAAATTTTTCTACTCCACTCTACTCCTCTACTAGGTGATGCCTTAGTAGGAAAATTTAATTTTTCTCCTCCACACCGCTCTTCTGTTAGGCGATTCTTTAGTAGGAAAATTTAATTTTTCCCCTCCACTCTACTCCTCTACTGCTACTACTTAAATTATAATTCACCCAAGTGTAGGTTGTCTGCAAGTAATATATTTCGTAAGTACGAGATCGATCCACAGAGAGGTTATTTTAAGTTTAAATTTATTAATTTATAGATTACCAAATGCAAGAACGAAGTTTACAAATTATAAATATTGTCAAGGCTCGAGGATTTATTCTTGGTTTATGCAATATTGTTTAACTAAAAGTAAAATAAAGGAAACCACCATAAATAACGATTCCAAGAAATTTAAATATTCAAACACACACCTAATATAATATAGTTACAAAAATAAAAAATACCTAATTCACCGATATTTTATATATGGTACCTATGATTATATATATAACTATATAAATATATAATTGCATAAAATAAATGTTAAATTAAATCATTATATTTCATTTAGAACAACCGGCAGAGCTACGCTATTGTCTAAATGAAATATATGATTTAATAAGTTAGTTGCGGGAAAGTAAAAGTTAGTTGCGATAAAGTAAATGTTAGTTGCTATAAAGTAAAAGTTAGTTGCTATAAACTAAATGTTAGATGCGGAAAGTAAAAGTTAGTTGCGATAAAATAAATGTTAGATTGTTAGATATCGTAATATTTCATTTAGAACAACCGGCAGAGCCACGCTATTGCCTAAATGAAATATATGATTTAATAAGTTAGTTGCGGGAAAGTAAAAGTTAGATGCGGAAAGTAAAAGTTAGTTGCGATAAAGTAAATGTTAGATGCGGAAAGTAAAAGTTAGTTGCGATAAAGTAAATGTTAGATTGTTAGATATCATAATATTTCATTTAGAACAACCGGCAGAGCCACGCTATCGTATATATGTATGTATGTACATATATATATGTATGTATATATATATATATATGTATGTATGTATAATATAACAATAATAATTGATGAAATATTTATTGTATCAAAATTAAACAACAAATCAAGATAACCACTTCAATGGTATCAAGCATTTGATGTAAATTGATAACAACAAATAATTCATTTTTATACCTACAATAAAAAGAAATTAGCAAAATGAAAAGAAATAAAGAAAGAATATACAAAATATAAACAATCTTACTTCACCAAGAATTCATCCTCTTCACCTTGACATAATAGATTTAGCTTTCCATGAACTTACTTTTGATCAACACTAAAAACATCACTCATAATTTGGAAAATGAAAAATATATTGGAACTTAGAACTTTTATACTCACTCACACTATATTTTAAAATGAGATAGAATGATTCTCAATCTAGCACAAGGCCTCTATTTATAGGCCAAAAGAGAGAAAGGGTCAAAAATTCTATTAATGCAATGTAGTTGTAATAGTAGTCTTTGTCTCCTCCAACTTCAATTCCATGCCCCTTCTTTCAATGCTTTGTTCCACGACTTTAATCACCGAATTTGACTCAGCTCAAAACAGCAAACATGTGAGGAATTGTCTGTAGATGAATTTTGCCACTTGGTTCACCTCATTGGGTTAAATATTGAAATAGTTATGATTTTTTTACTATATGCTGGTCATAGTGAAAGTAAATTTGTCCTCCTTTTGATATTTTCAGAATTTGATCATCTTAACCAACTTTCTGGGCAATCATGTCTTCTGGAAAGTTGTAGATAATTTCTCAATGATTGCAAAAATATTTGAATCACCTCCATTTGAATTTTTTAGCTTGAGTTATCATTATTTTACCAACACGGAGAAAATCTGAAAATAAAACATATTTAGTAAGACATTTAAATATAAACACACAATACTAAAATAACATAATTTTATAATTTTAATGAAACTTAAATTTTAAAAAATAGGTTTTAATATATAATAAATTATTAATTTTAAGTTTCATCACACCTCCACACTATCTTATTACTAGTCCCTTAGTAATAAAATTTATCGGAAAATCACAACCTAGATTCTTTATTCCTTTTATATATTCAAATATACAAACATATTCATTTTAAAAACAAACTCATATA